>NC_141135.1:48470415-48770415 GCF_053477565.2 Lygodium microphyllum | reverse complement strand
AAAGAGGTTTTCCGTAAGTTGGACACCTCTATTCCTATCCCCACAACTGCCCAATTGCAATATTTCCTACATGGTTTGGACTTTAATATCCAATTGCAGTTGAGTAGTGTCCCCTTGGGAGATATAGATACTGCCATTACACGAGCACAAGAGGTGGAATCCCGACTAGAAGCAGCCTATGCCTCTCGAGGCAATTCGAATATGGGTTTAGTATTGGGAAATAATGTTGCAATGGCCAATGGCAGTAGTGGCCAAGGGATAGCGATGGCTAACCCTAATGGGAGAGGGAACATGATGCAGAATGTCCCTTTATTACTAGCTCCCCCTAGCATGTCTATGCCTACGGGCAGTCAAATGGCTCCAAATGGTGGAGGCCAGACGGTCAATTCTAACACCATGCCTGTGGCTCAACAACCAGTGCCTAATCGAATTGTTAGGCCGATGGAACGACATGGTAATGACCAAGGCTATTAGTCGAGTGCTTCCAATGTTCTTGGCGAGGTTAAGGACATGATGAAGCATTATACCGACATGATTACGGAGCAGTATCGACAAATAGCCGTTGATGTCAACTTCCTTAAAAAACAACAAAATTTGATAGGAAGTAGATACCCAGAGGAGGGTGCACCTTCGAGGTTTAGTTGCAAATGGTGTGGTGGGCAGCACTATCCAAGAAATTGCCCAAATGTTAAGTGCAACATTTGTGGAAAATCCGGCCATTTAGCAGCTACTTGCTGGAGTAAGATCAATTCCCTCCAGCGTGGTAGTCGGCAGCCAGGGCCTGTTAATCATCGTGCCCAAGGAAATGATTCCCAGCGAGAAGATGGGCCTAAACAAATACTTCAACGACCAAAGACTACAGTGGAGGAGCTACCTAGTGGTAGTGGGGTTAGTTTGATTGAGGCTGTACACGTTAATGATGCTTAAACCTCTAATCTGCGTGCTGTTCTTACAAGAGGTCAAAAGGGTAGAGAAGCTGACAAGGATAAGCCTGTCGACAGAAACCCTAAACAAGGCGACAAAGGAATGCAAGTTTTGGATCCTGCCATGGAAGGGGGACCTTTGAAGCCCGTAGAAAGTAAAGCCGATAAGGAACCACCAAAGAAGAAGGTGAAAGTTAAAAAAGAGACAATAAAGCCTGTTCAGCGACCTAAAGAGCGGATGGTTTGGTGTGAAAAGCGAGCTCTATCAAACTATCATGAATTCGATTTGGCGAGCTCTCTTTGCGAAGTCAAGTCGGATGTGAATCTTTTACAGCTTATTAAGCTTTCCCCAGAAGTACGCAAGGAATTTAGAAAGATCCTACATACCGGGTATATCGTAGTATGGCGCGAGTTGGTGATGACTGGCTCAAGCATGCTGAGAAACATTGCCCAAGGGTTGTAGCCTATGTCGATGGGATATTAGTAGATTATGCCATTGTTGACATGGGATCATCTGTTAACATTATGAGTTCTGAATTGATGGAAAGGTTGGGTCTTGCGATCCAGAAAGATACCTCCACAATTCTCAAAATGGCAGATGATAGTTTGAGACAGCCGGAAGGTTGCATTACTAAGGTCCATGTCACTGTTGCAAATGTAGAATGCCTGTTGGACTTTAGGGTGATTCGTTTTGTAGGCCGTCCAAGTTACCAAGTATTTCTCGGACGACCTTGGATCTTGCAAGTGAACTGCCAAGTGGATATACCCGCCGGTCGGCTAATATTCGGCAGAGGTGCCCAACGTGTGGTGGTTGACACTTATCCTAAGTCCCCGCAGAGTGAGAGAGCTCCTCTATCTTCTACAGAATTGGAGACATTAGAAGATTTATCTGCCAGTGAGACACTGTCGAGTGATGAGTCCAAAGAGGGATCCACCATGGAAGACATCTATCAGATCACTTTGAACGAGCCAATAGAGGGCCAAGATCGTATAAGAGATGCAGATGTTATCGAGCTAGACCTTGGCACTCCTGATGATTCACGGCCAATCAAATCAGGTTCTATGCTCAGCATAGCAGAAAGGGAGGACTATGTGGCCTTGATTTAGGAATTCCGTGATATCTTTGCCTGGAGTTATGATGAGTTGAGGGGCATTCCTCCTAGTCTTGCTATCCATACAATTCCGTTGAAAGAGGGCAGTCGTCCTGTATGAAAGAAAGTAAGGCGTATGCCTTTCGAATTGAGGGACGGGCTGTTTGAAGAGTTACAGAAGCTTCAAAAAGCGGGTTTGATTTTTCCTATGCAACACACGGAATGGTGTTCGCCGGTTGTGATAAGAAAGAAGAAGAATAATCAAATCCGATTATGTGTAGACTTTAGGGAGTTGAATAAGCAGACAGTTAAGGACTACTACCCGTTGCCATTTATTGACCAAATTTTGGATCAATTAGCAGGTAGGGAGATATATTCGTTTATGGATTGCTTTGCAGGATACAACCAAATGGAAATTGCAGAAGAGGACAAGTTGAAAACAACTTTTATCACTGTATTTGGTACTTTTGCGTACCATGTGATGGCCTTTGGTTTATGCAATGCGCCTGGTTCGTGGAAACGAACAGCAAATAAGACATTCGGTGACATATCCCCTGAAGAGTTGAAGGTGTTTATTGATGACTTAGGGGCCGCCACCGTGAGAGGAAGGCAGTTGATCATTTTAAGAAAATGCTTCGAGCGTTGTAGACAATTTTGCATCGCCCTAAACCCACGGAAGTGTGTTTTTGGAGTACCTTATGGGCTATTGCTGGGTCATGTGGTCAGTTCGGTAGGAATTGCGACAGACCCCAAGAAGGTTAAAGTTATAGTTGCCATGGGTCCACTACGCACTCCGAAAGAAGTTCATAGCTTTCTATCTTCGGTTGGTTACTACCGTAGATTCATCAACGCCTTAGCAGAAAGAACGTTGCCGCTTACAAATTTATTGTCCTTTAGTTGTTCGTTTGTATGGGGCGACCCTTGTAAGATAGCATTCAAGGATGTGAAACAAGAGCTAGCAAGAGCGCCCGTTTTAAAAGCACCTAAAAGAGGTGAGGTGTTCTATATATTTTCGGCAGCCACCATGTATAGTATCAGCTGTTGTTTAGCCCAAATTTGGGAAGAGAAGTGGTACCACCCGATTGCTTTTGCTAGCCGGAAGCTGGGGGTATCCGAAATCAATTATACCTACATGGAGAAGTTGTGTCTAGCGATGGTCTTTGGGACCAAGAAATTCAAGCATTATATTCTCTACGAGAAAGTCGTGCTTTATACGAAGGCGGAGGGACTTCGATTATTGATGAATAAGCTACAGCCGCCTGATCGTCTAGCAAAGTGGTTGATCACTTTGCAGGAATTTGATTATGAAATCAGGAGTAAGCCACCAAGGTTGCAAGGCATCGTAGAATGTCTCATAGACTTTGGGGAGCCGAAAGAATATGTGGCTGAAGGTAGTGACATGGAGGCGTTATTTAAAATAGATACGGCATCTATCCCCTCCTGGTATGCTGCAATAACGCATTATTTATCAACGGGAGAGGCGGGATCCGAATTATCTAGAGTTGAAAGAAGGAAAATTAAGCAACAAGCGTTAAAGTTTGCCTTGATCGCAGGTACATTATATCGGCAAGGGGTTGATGACATCTATCGCCGGTGTGTGATGCCTGACAAGGTGCCATTCATTTTGGAAGAGTGCCATGATTCTGCTTGCGGCGGCCATTTTGCTGGACGGCTTACAGCACAAAAGGCTTTAAGAGCAGGTTATTGGTGGCCTGCCATCTTCCAGGATGCATTTGCATATGTTAAGAGATGCGATATTTGTCAACGACATGATAGTCGAGAGAATAGGAAACGACCACTCACCCCTATTATGGCGATACTTCCATTTGAGAAGTGGGGAATAGACTTTGTGGGTCCTATTACTCCGTCGTCGACTACACAAAAGAGGTACATCATTGTAGCAACTGACTACTTCACAAAGTGGTCAGAAGCACGTGCAACAAGGAAAGATGATGCTAAAGAAACTGCTAGTTTCCTTTTAGAGCATATAATATGCCAGTTTGGTCCGCCGAAAGAATTAGTGTCGGACCGCGGAACCCATTTCCTGAATAAGGTGATTAAGGGTTTGACAGAGATGTGGCAAATCAAGCAAAACAAGACAACCCCATATAATCCGCAAGCCAATGGGCAAGTTGAGAGCACCAACAAGCAGCTTGTGGGCATCCTGTCCAAAATTGTATCGCAAAAGAAACGGGATTGGGATAAAAAGTTATACGTGGCAGTGTGGGCCTACAATACGACTTTCAAACGAGCCACTGGCCATACCCCGTTCAAGTTAGTATATGGGGAGGAGTGTGTCTTTGTAAGAAGTTGGAAATAGTTAAAATGTTGATAATATGCCATGTCACACTGACATTGGTATATAAGGAGATAAGTTGTAAATTTCCACATCTTTTTGACATATCAATACAATTACAATCTTTCTCTCCCTTCTTGCTCCAAGTTTCCATGGCTTCTTCATCTTTCCTGTCTTTCTCTCTCCAATTCTAGTCTTTCTCTCTCCTCGTCACTCTATTTCTCTCTCTTCCTGCAGTCTTTCTCTCTCCTCTGCAGTCTTTCTCTCTCTTCTTTCTCTCTCCCTAGTTCTCTCTCTGACAAGTGGTATCAGAGCTTCAGTCTTTGATCCATTATTCTCTTCCATTTTCACTCCTATTTTCCTATTTCAAAACCAATTTCAGACAAAAATGGTACAAGACAGTGACTAGTGGAGTGCTGCAGGACAACTATAGTTAGCAATGACTACATCTGGAGTTATCCAAGGTCAGATATGGCGGGTAAAGGCTTAAATGGCTGGACGTCATCAAATTTCATGCAAAAATGGAGGTACACAAGTACGGGAGCAGTAGGGGAGTTTCCAAAGCATCTCTGGACCACAAGGATTGCATGCAGAAGCATTAATGGTAGCTTTCTTGGGAGTTTACACCTTTGGACCACAAGGACTGCATGCAGAAGCATTAATGATAGCTTTTCTTGGGAGTTTACACCTCCAGACCACAAGGACTGCATGCAGAAGCATTAATGGCAGCTTTCTTGGGAGCTTACACCTCCAGACCATAAGGACTGCATGCAAGAGCATTAATGGTAGTTTGGGGAGTTTACACAACTATAGCTGGAGGTATTTTGGTGAAGAGAGAGAAAAATTGCTGTCCTGTCACATCTTCCTCCATTTCTTCACCATCTTACTAAAAGTAGCCTCCACCTTCTTGAGCCCTGGCAAGTCGGCCTGGAAGATGTGAGCCACGGCTGACGCCTCCCGTGCCAGCTGCCGAGACGGTTCACTGTCCATCAGTTCCCATGGCCAATTGGCTGCCACGTTTAGGAGTCTGGAAGTGGACGGGAACGGATCCCATGAGAAGGGGTCGAAAATGGCACCATTGCCACTCTTACGGTCGAAGAACGGGTTGAGAGCCATTCGTCCTCCGTTACAATGATCTGTGATGCTCTGATGACTCCTACTTTACTGTTAGGACAGGACAGTCGTTCTTGATAGACGCTGCAGAGAGTCGTTCTTGATAGACGCGGCAGATAGCTACTGAGTCCTGACGACGATCAATAATCTTGCGGGCCGGGTAGTCAGGGGGTAACCAGTATCTCCTCCAACTGCATGGCTCCTCACCTTCACCGTTCTACGAAGCAAGAGATGGACAACAGCATCTTCTTCCAAAGGCAACTCATTAATCCGCATTTCATCCTTCAGATCCTTACCTCTGAGAACCAGCTGCTGCTCATCTGATAATAAACCTGCTTCCTTCCTGCATAATCTTCGTTTGAGGTCCCTTACATATTTCGTTTTGTCAATTCTGAAGACATGCTCTTTGCCACTGACTGTTGTGATTGTCACTACCTGCAACTCTGACAGCTTTAGGACCAGATGCAGCACTTTGCCATTAGTGACACCATAATCTTTAATCATAGCATCCTGCCGGTAAAGCTCTCTTCCTCCAAAGATCAGTCTCTGATTCTTTACACTGAATCCCTTGCAAGCTTGAATGCGCATTTTAACTGATGCAATAGTATCGTCAATACACACTTTCAACGGCATGAGAGAAGCATTGGGTCCTGAAGTTGTGAGATAAATCTCAATGTCCTCCATCCTGACGACGATCAATAATCTTGCGGGCCGGGTAGTCAGGGGGTAACCAGTATCTCCTCCTCACTGTCATGCATGAGACGACTCCAATGCTGATGTTCTGATCTCCTCTGCTCAGCAGAAGCACTCCTCCTCCTCCTCCTCACTTTACCAGCTGACTTGGCAGGTGTTCCTGTGATAGATGAAGGCGTATAGGCGGGGCAGAAAACGTTCTGCTGATGATCTCCTCGCAGTTCCTCTTCCGTTTTCTACTGGCAAGCATCCAAGAAAAAGTTCTGCTGATGATCTCCTCGCAGTTCCTCTTCCGTTTTCTACTGGTGAAGATACAGGTAATGTGTGATCGCGAAGGCATTCAGAGGCTGCATCCAGAGCAATGACTGCACCGCAGTTAAACATTAGTTCTATTCGAAATCTTTTGGGGTCATTGAGAGCGGCTGCTGTGTTTGCGCTTGCAACGAAGGGGTCTACAGAGTGGAGTGTGGTGCTGCAGCATAAGTACCACCAAGGCCTGCCACCCCTAAGTAACACCAAAGCCTGCCACCCCTGAGTAACCAGCAGTTTGACTACCATATGGTGGACCCTGAGAACTTATCCCTGCTTGATATCCATAAACTGACGTTTGAACTTGATTTGTATCAGGGTTCCTAACTAACACTTGGGATGAAAACGAGGCAGGGATGGATGACTGAGAAGGCATCGCCTGATTTGACACCCCAAAACTTGCATTCACAGCTACAGTCATAGACTGGTTCATTGCTGAGCTTAGCGCATTCATCACAGGGTTAACAGCAAGATTCAGACTTGAAGTTCCTGATGGACCATAAGGAGCTCCAGTCGGCATCATGCCGTGTGGTGCAATGCCATATTGCATGGTCATTGGATTTGCTCCTGCCTGCATCCATCCATCATCCATGGTAGTCCAGAGTTCATTGCCTTTGCTGACGGTTTGATCTTCATGCTGTGGCGTTTGAGGTCTCTGCTGAGATGCAAGGTCTTTGCTGAGATGCATGCTGGTCAGAGGGCTCATTCGGTGCGACCACAGAAGTTCCAGACTCTGGCCTTAGCTCCAAGCCACCATACCAACTCCTAATCTGGACACATCCACATGAACCAGTCTTGTCATTCTCAGAAAGTGCTCGAAGCACATCTACTTCGATCATAGCTGCCTCCCTGTACTTCTCTGCACTTTGAACAACTTTGACAGCTACAACCTCCTCAGTTTCAAGGTCACAACACTCAAAGACACGACCAAAACTGCGAAGAAAAGTTTTTTTTTCTCCATTCTTTGGGCCTCCCATTTCCTGCCTGTGGATCATCTGCTTCATTACAGCTGGATCAGGCATAGGCTGAATGTGTTGAGGCTACTGTGCTGCCAACAGTTGAGCAGCCTGCTAATGCTTCTGTTGTTGTATCTGAAGATGCTGCAACTGGCGTTGTTGCAGTTGCTTTGACTGTTCATCTTTTATTGTACGTTGCTGAAGTAAACTTTGCATACCTTCCATAGCCAGGGAATTGCACACAAGGAGTGTGCACAGAAGAAGATACTGGTTTTTGACAACAGCTGAACCATTTGAGTGGATAGAAGCATCTGAAGCTAGCGGAAGTGCCTTCAGAAGGCTCTGACTGCATTGTACCACAGGCCTATCCAAAGAGAGCTGGCTTTCCTATCTCAGAAAGCTTGCTCTGCAACTCACCTTCTGTCATTCGGTTTCTGATACGCAGAGTTCGGAGTTTTAAGTGTGGCAACAGACATCCTGAAGAGAACTCATTTTCTGCAGCATGTGTCTGCTTAACTTTCAACTCATCTAGTTCTTCCGACACTTTGCTAAGAGCTGTAACAGACGCCAACTCAATAGACCTGACATGCTTGAGCAGTAACCAAAGCCTCATTAACAGATCCCTGTTCTTCAATCCCTGAACCTGTAGAACTTGTAGAATTCTAATCAACATGTTTTAGCTCTCTTGTGGAAAACATCCATGAACCAACCACCATTTGAGGATATATAGGCTTTGGGGATGCAAATCAGTATACTCACTGATACTTTGTGTGCCCATGAGCTGAGACATAGGGAACGACATGAGGCCATCCTATCAAGAATGGATCAGATGGTTCAATCTACTGATCAGACCAAGGCTTCTATTGATAGGTTGGTAATATCCAACGACTTACTCATGGCACAAATCTCTAAACTTTTACAATTGCAAGCGGCATCAAAAGAAGTTAATGAGAAGGCTTGTTCAAACAGTGACCCTTCAGTCCCACTTCAGCCATCCAACCAAAATGGTTATGGAGATGGGATCATTGGAAGAAGAGGCATTCAAAAAAATGGTTATGCTCATGGCCAGCATCAATATGCTGATGGTACACCTGAATCAAATGCTTATGCTTATGGACAACATGTATATGCTGATGGTACACACTATGATCTACATGCATCTTATGAATATGAACAGCAACAACATGCAAATGAATATGAGCAGTATGCAAGTACATCTGGACAGCATGTTAATGCTTATAAATATGATGTACCATATCATAATGCAGAGTATCATCCCACTGAACCTTGGCAGCAGAATGGTTACTATGGTCAACATGCTTATGCTTATGAGCATCCATTTCTTCAACAACAAGATTTGGATAATGAACAACATGATCAACAAGAGGATGAGCAAGAAGAAGACCAAGAAGATGTACGGGTTCAAGAAGATGTACAAGAAGTGAACAATGAAGAGCAAGATGTACAAGCTGATGGTATCTTCGTTGATGAATCACATGAAACACTTGCAGATGTAGATGGTCATGTTGAAGGTTTTAGACTCTTAGAGAAATCTCATGATGATATTTTTGGGCATCAATTTACACTTAATCAAGGTCTACAACAGCCATTGAATGCATTTGATAATGAGTACCTTGATCATGGTTATGATGACCGGCACATGTTTGATGATGATATAATATATGATTTGGGAATACATGAATATGAAGATGGCATTGTGCTTCCCTATGATCCAGGGGATTTTGGATGTGATCATGGATTTGATTATGGGGATACTTCATCGTATCCATTTGATCCGGGTGGATTGGAGTATGTGGTTGAGAGGCATTCTATTCTCTTGGACAATCATTATGATGGAATACCTTTTGATCCAGGAGGTTTTGAGCAGGATTTGCACCTTCATTTTCCACTTACAATCCTCTCCATTACTTAGTACAAACTAGTGCTTTTCCTATTTTGTAGCCCTTGTATCAGAGTAGTACTCTGTTTCATCTATCCTTTTCTAGTCTTTTAGGTTTGTTTTTGAGGACAAAAACTTTTGGGAAGGGATGGATTGTAAGAAGTTGGAAATAGTTAAAATGTTGATAATATGCCATGTCACACTGACATTGGTATATAAGGAGATAAGTTGTAAATTTCCACATCTTTTTGACATATCAATACAATTACAATCTTTCTCTCCCTTCTTGCTCCAAGTTTCCATGGCTTCTTCATCTTTCCTGTCTTTCTCTCTCCAATTCTAGTCTTTCTCTCTCCTCGTCACTCTATTTCTCTCTCTTCCTGCAGTCTTTCTCTCTCCTCTGCAGTCTTTCTCTCTCTTCTTTCTCTCTCCCTAGTTCTCTCTCTGACAGTCTTGCCTTTAGAGATTGAGCTACCGACTATTCGGTTTGCTATCAATCATTCTTTGAGCGATGAAGACGCACTTTTTGAGTGCTTGACGACACTGACACATTTAGATGAGCTTAAGTTGCAGAGCTTATTGCACCAAGAAGTGGCGAAGCGCCGAATGAAGTAGCTACACAACCTCAAAGCCAAGAAATACACCTTTAAGAAAGGACAGCTTGTTCTGTATTATGATGCACGATGTGAATTATTTCCATGCAAGCTAGAGCCCAAATGGGATGGGCCCTATAGGATCATTAGAATAGGAAAGAATAAATCCACAGTCTTGTTAGCTGACCTTGAGGGGATAGAGTTTAAAAATAAGGTTAATCTTAATAAGATTAAACCTTATTATTTCTGATTGCACTAATGCTATGACTGCCTTGCAGGTCTAGGCGAGATCGATCAAACATCTGCAAGGAAATCGTGATAGAGGTTGATGGGTCGTCTGATCCCTTATTTAGAACACCCGTATTTAGAACAGAGGTATCATCAGGGAAAACTCATTTGGTGGAGCAAAGGATACAAGGTGATTGAGCAAGAAGGCGGGACATTTATTTGGGAGATCAAGGTCTTCTGCCATCACTGCCTACAAATTTTGACGAGCATCCTTGTTGAATTCAATGATTATGGAGGGATGGAGCCTACAGTCCACCTGTTGAATATGCTGAATTTCGATTACCATAATTACGAGTAGAGTTCAGGATGGCAGGATATGTAAACCCTTTATGGACGTACACCTTGTACTTTGATGGGGCGTCCAGGGGTGCATGCAAAAAAGAAAGTGTAGGAGATGTCATCCGAGACCCCCGACGACGCATTGTCATGAAGTTAGCTGCTTATCTCGGGGCGAATTTTACCAATAATATGGCAAATACAAAGCCCTGATTATGGGTTTGAATATTGCAAAGAAGGGTGGTATCCGCCAGTTATTGGTGAAAGGGGACTCTCAATTGGTTTTAAATCAACTCAATGGGACGTACATGGTACGAAACCCCATCCTTTGCATGTACCATCATACTGCCATAGCCCTGCTAGACGAATTTGATAGAGTGTCTTTTCAGTTGATTCCATGAAATTGGAATCAGTTTGCCGATTCATTGGCTAATTTTGCGTATGAAGAGGACATTTTCTTTAATTGTGGCCCTTGTCCCGATATATCTATTGATGGTGAGACAGGACCTGGTCGTTTGTGGGGTATGCTTTCTGAACATGCCCTCTTTAGCAGACGATGGTAGATCTGGGTGATGCAGAGGGTAAGCGAGACTCATCTGCCTTTATTATCTTGGATCCATAGACTGATTCGACGACATGTGATGCGAACACCTCTTGCGATATATGCAGGAGGGATAGGTCATAATCTAATGCACCTAGTTTAGGGATACGAGCCTTTGTTCCCCTGGGCATGGTATGCTTTGATGTGTATCATGGTTGTTTCCAGGTGGATGTTATGCATCGTATTGTTGACTTCATTAGGCCAAGAGGGCCGATTCAGTTTTGTAGCAACGTCAAGTTTCATTTCATTAGGCCAAGAGGGCCATTTCCCTGTCTAGTGCGGGTGCGTTTAATTCGGTTTTTGTTTTACGTGTTGTGCTGGACAGGTTTCGTGTTCGTGGAATTTAGTGGAGCCTAGAGGAGCCTTTGCTACGATGGAAGCTTCTTGTGGCCAATCCAGGTGATACCTCTCCTTTACGAGTACCTTTCTTTCCTGTTATATGTGTATTTGTACTTGTCGAGGGGATACATTTTTGTTGGGGATTGGCAACCAAGGCATGAAGTCCCAGGTTTAGGCTAAGTATGTTTGAGGGAGGTCGGAGTAGTCATTGCCTCCTGTAAAGACATTGTCAGGCATCGAAAGACCTGTTTTAGAAGGAAGTCCTAGTGGCCCTATTTTGCTAACCTGCTAGACAGCCGTTCTAGGAGTTCTTGTTAGTAGTGAGGCAGTTAGAGAAGCCTGCCAGAAGATAATAATGATGATGCCAAGAAACCCTGGACATCCTAAAAGATGAATATAAATACGAAGGTGTGTAGAAAGGGGTTCTAACCCCTATCAAAGAAAAGAAAAGAAATGAAAATATATAAGCAGTTGATCATTGCCTTACGAAGGCCTGGAAGGTTCCTGGGGACAAATCAGACCCGGAGCCGATACCTTGTCTTCCTAGGGGTGGCTTCTTGCTGGGAAAAAAAATCACAAAACAAGGAAGGTTGGAGCGAAAATAAAAGTGAGCGTTAGAAAAGGATTAAGTGTCACCTTGCGAGGGCTTGGTAGGTTCTTGGGTGCCGAGACAGGTCCTGAGACCGATGCCCTGTTCTCCTTGGGTCACTACGCTCAGCTCCCTCCTTTTTACATGCCCAAGTATGTTCATCCAATAAAAACCCTAAAAGAAGAAATGTACTGAAAGAAAATACTCCTTGATCTGGCTATAGGAGTCCTCGCCTTGTAGGAGCTCCTAGTTGTGTTGTCTTTAGTTGGTAAGTAGTTCAGACTACCACTTAGGGCAACCTCTTTGACAATTCTTTTTAGTTTGGCTGTGTTGGAGCAGTTGGTTAGTGACTCACTTTGGATCTTCTATTAAATGATGCTAGGCCTACTCCTTGTGGATGTCATGCCTTGGTTCTGTCCAGGGGTAGGGGGAGCATTGTGCTGAGTTTTTTATATATTTGTTTTGTATCAGCTTGATGCTTCTTTGGTTGTTTATGTGCAGATATGTTCGTGGATTCGACGGGCTGAGTCGCCCTATCCCGTGGTCGCCAATGAGAGCGGAATTTAGGTGACGGGAAGTGCTTAAAAATATCTAAAAATTATGAATATCAAGGGAAAAATATTCAATGTCAAAGGCGGCGGCTTGATCTAGGACGATTTTAAGCGTCAAAGTGCTTTAAAGGTGCCCGAGCGACACTTGTTGATTTTTCATAATTTTTCAAATAATCGTGCGGGTTGGCAAGAGTTACTGGCCAATGCGGGATGCCAAGCCGGACGCCTAGGATTTTTCAGAGCTCAATTCAGAGTCCGGACGGGGAAATGGCCACAAAATGGTCAAGATATGAAAAGGTGGACACTTGGGAGGCCAAATTTGAGCATGCCTTTTGAGTTTGGAACCCACCCCCCCCCCCCCCCCCCCCCCCCCCCCCCCCCCCCCCTTTCCAAAAAAATTTTATGCACCTTATGAAGCAAAAAACGTGGAGAGAGAATGAAGAGGGATGAAAAAACGTGATCAACAGAGGGCGCCGTTTTTTTCGCCATGGATGGAGAGAGGGCATCATGGATGTTACAAACACCCTGCCTAATGGATTATGGGGCTTCATTCCCTCCTGTCTGTGGATCTTATTGCCGTCCTTCGCTCCTCAATTGATGGCCTGAATGCTGAGATAGAAATCTAGTCTTTCTCTCTCCTCTCTCTCTCTCTTCTAAGAGGGAGTTCATGTGGGAAGAGGAAGGAAGAAGAAAGAATGATGGAGGCTTGTCCGGCATTGATCGGATTGCTCCATGGGCTGGAAGTGGTGATTTGTGATTGTGCTGGACATGAAGTGTTGCTGATTTTCAGATTTGCAGCCATGGACATAAAACCCGAAACACGCAAATAAGCGGCAATTCAATTTTTTTCAAAGAAAATTTGAGATTTTATGGCTTTTGATTGATAAAATGTTGTTCATGTGGGCTAAAAATTATTTATGTTGCTGTTTTCCATGAGTACTTAGTGATCATAATCAAAAAATCAGAAAAATATGCATCTTGTGGCTCAAAATAATACACTAAAACATGTAAAATATGGAAAATCAAGGGAAAATGATGATTTTGGGCATAAAAATGGAAAAATGAATAGGAACACCAACTAAATTTTCATTTTTGTTGCAAGAAAGAACTAAGGGCCACAGCCCATAACCTATTTTGAATTTTTGGTAATAAAATAATGCAAAAAATAAGGGAAAATACAAGGAAAATAGAGAAAAATCACTAAAAATAGGAGAAAAATGCATTTTGGGTGTGGAAAATTAATGAAAATTAAGAGCAATGTTTGTGAATGTTTGTGGGGACTGAAGCATGAGGATTTGCCTCAGTTCAACCCCACCTTCTTGTTCTAGTGTGTTTTTCACGCTTTCTACACATAAAATGATTGCAAAATACCCTATAAATCTATACAACAATGCAATATTTGATCGATGGGAGGATAGAGTGGTTAAAGTGTATCTAAATGTGGAGTAAAATGATGAAAAGATTGCTGTTTTTGTTTGCATGCCATATAGGTCGGTGAATAATTATAAAATAAGGGCCTAGTAGCACGAGGGTTCCCTTGGTGCTAGGTTCGTGCAATGCCGCATAAGAACGGTAGTTGAAAATCATTGAAAGGATGTTTTCTGCATGTGCACAATATCGATTTTATAATTGTTTGAGCACTTGGCATCCACAATATGCATAAATCATGGAAATATTTAAAGGTATCAGAAATCCTGGATGCACAGCAATTGTTTTCATTAGGACATTGACCCACGTTGAGTGAGAGACAGAACACCCTAAGCCATAGGCTAGTCGTGGGGTCTAGGGAAAAGAGAAGTAAGGACAATGGTACATTCCTGTATACGATTAAATGGTACCTTGCGTGGATTTTGTGCGAAATGTTTATATGTTGAGCGACGCATTGAGGGGCCAATCCCCAAGGTGTAGGAGAGTCGTAGAGGGGTGGCGGCACTCAGCCGTTGGAGGACCCCCTATGTCTGTGCTTTGTGCCATTAGGCAATGTGTAAGGGACTCCCTCTGAGGAGTAGTGGGTGAGACAAGAGTGGACTACAAACAACGTATTACAAACGCAATGTTTAGGAAGGCAGAGATTTTGATAGACGCTCCTGGCCGCGAGGCCGAGGGGTTGTCTTGTGCGTAGTGACGAGGCCCGGCTAGTGCATGAGCCAGTGCCAGCCCGTTCTAGGTTCCATCAGCAGCCATGGACATGAAACCCGAAACACGCAAATAAGCGGTAATTCAAAAATTTCAAAGGAAATTTGAGATTTTATGGCTTTTGATTGATAAAATGTTGTTCATGTGGGCTAAAAATTGTTTATATTGCTGTTTTCCATGAGTACTTGCTGATCATAATCAGAAAATCAGAAAAATATGCATCTTGTGGCTCAAAATAATACACTAAAATACGGAAAATATGAAAAATCAAGGGAAAATGATATTTTTTGGGCATAAAAATGGAAAAATGAATAGGAACACCAACTAAATTTTCATTTTGCTGCAAGAAGGAACTAAGGGCCACAGCCCATAACCTATTTTGAATTTTTAGTAATAAAGTAATGCAGAAAATAAGAAAAAATACAAGGAAAATAGAGAAAAATCACTAAAAAAAGGAGAAAAATGCATTTTGGGTGTGGAAAATTAATGAAAATTGAGAACAATGTTTGTGAATGTTTGTGGGGACTGAAGCATGAGGATTTGCCTCGGTTCAACCCCAGTTTCTTGTTCTAGTGTGTTTTTCCCGCTTGTTACACATAAAATGATGGCAAAATGCCTTGACATGAATCTATGCAACGATGCAATATTTAAACGGGGAAGGGTAGGGAAGTTGAAATATGTCTAAATGCCGTGTGAGATGATGGAAAAGTTGCTGATTGCTATGCATAGCATTTAGGACGGAAAATAATTATAAAATAAGAGCTTAGTAGCACGAGGATCACCTCGGTGCTAGGCCCATGCAAAGAAGCACGAACGGTAGTTGGAAATCATTAAAAGAATGTTTTTACACTTGTGCACGATACTGTTTTGCTAAATGTTTGAGCACTTGGCATCCACAATATGCATAAATCATGGAAATATTTAAAGGTATCAGAAATCCTGGATGCATTGCAATTGTTTTATTAGGACATGACTTACGTTGAGAGGCAGTGAGGTACCCATGCTGTAGGTAGATGCGGGTCCCAAAGGGGAAAGCAAGTGAGGAGAAAATGGTACACTCTTGGACATGCTTATTTGGTACCTTGAGGGACTTATGTGCGATGTGTATATTTGTTGAGCGATGCATCGAGGGGCCAATCCCCAAGGTGTAGGAGAGTCGCAGAGGGTTGACGGCATTCAGCCGTAGGAGGAACCCCATGTGTATGTGATTCGAGCCTTTGGGCTATGTGAAAGGGACTCCCTTTGAGGAGTAGTGGGTGAGAGAAAAGTGGACTACAAACAACGTAATACAAACGCAATGTTTAGGAGGGCAGAGATTTTGATAGACGCTCTTGGCCGCGAGGCCGAGGGGTTGTCTTGTGCGTAGTGATGAGGCCCGGGTAGTGCATGAGCCAGTGCCGGCCTGGTTTTAGGTCCATCAGTGGTGCGTCTTTCGAGAGCCGCTTAAAAGTGGCGGTCCTCGAATCTTGGTTGTCTAGGGACCAACTAGCAGTTTATGCCAAAGGATACTGAGATTGATCCGTTATTTATTGATAAGCATCGTCTAGCAGAAATCCAAAAGCAAGAGAGAGACGAAAGAGCTAGGCGACGTGCTGAAATTTTCAGGAGATATTCCCCTAAGCGTAGCGGTGCTGAACCCTTACGAGGGAGTGGATCTGGTGGTCTTGGGGCCACATGCAGTAAGTTAGGAGAAGGTGGAAGCTCTAATGCTTCCCTTTCTGCCATAAGCCAGTCTACATCAAGTACAGGGGGTGTAACCCCACCGTCCCCTATTCCTAGTGCAAATCCAATCCTCGTCATGGCGCAGCCTATTGCAATTCCAGCAGAAGGAACGACGGATTTACCGGCTCTAGGTTACCCGCTACCCATTTTTAATGGGCTAGTTGAGGAAGATGCGGAACTCCACATTAGAGAGTTTCATAAGCTGATGTTTAACTATCGCATTCAAGAAGAAGGACATGTAATGATGTTCTTCAACATGACTCTCAAAGGAAGAGCTGCTATATGGTATCATGGTTTAGAAGCCGGAACCATATTGAATATTGATTCATTTTATGGAGCTTTTCGAAGGGAGTTTGTCCCTGAAGGGGGTGGGCAATATTGGTTGCGTGTACTCAACGTGACCCGCCAAGAACCACACGAGGATATTCGTGCTTATGCGAAGAAAATAAAAGAGGTTTTCCGTAAGTTGGACACCTCTATTCCTATCCCCGCAGCTGCCCAACTGCAATATTTCCTACATGGTTTGGACTTTAATATCCAATTGCAGTTGAGTAGTGTCCCCTTGGGGGATATAGATATTGCCATTACACGAGCACAAGAGGTGGAATCCCGACTACAAGCAGCCTATGCTTCTCGAGGCAATTCGAATATGGGTTTAGTATTGGGAAACAATATGGCAATAGCCAATGGCAGTAGTGGCCAAGGGATAGCGATGGCTAACCCTAATGGAAGAGGGAACATGATACAGAATGTGCCTTTATTACCAGCTCCCCCTACCATATCGATGCCTACGAGCAGTCAAATGGCTCCAAATGGTGGATGCCACGCAGTTAATTCTAATACCATGCATGTGGTTCAACAACCAGTTCCTAATCGAATTGTTAGGCCGATGGAACGACAGGGTAATGATCAAGGCTACGAGTCGAGCGCTTCCAATGTTCTTGGCGAGGTTAAGGACATGATGAAGCATTATACTGACATGATTACGGAGCAATATCAGCAAATAGCCGTCGATGTCAACTTCCTTAAAAAACAACAAAATTTGATAGGAAGTAGATACCCAGATGAGGGTGCACCTTCGAGGTTTAGTTGCAAATGGTGTGGTGGGCAGCACTATCCAAGAAATTTCCCAAATGTTAAGTGCGACATTTGTGGAAAATCTGGCCATTAAGCAGCTACTTGCTGGAGTAAGATCAGTTCCCTCCAGCGAGGTAGTCGGCAACCAGGGCCTGTTAATCATCGTGCCCAAGGAAATGATTCCCAGCGAGAAGATGGGCCTAAACAAATACTTCAACGACCAAAGACTACAGTGGAGGAGCTACCAAGTGGTAGTGGGGTTAGTTTGATTGAGGCTATACGCGTTAATGATGCTGAAACCTCTAATTTGCGAGCTGTCCTTACAAGAGGTCAAAAGGGTAGAGAGGCTGACAAGGATAAGCCTGTCGACGGAAACCCTAAACAAGGCGACAAAGGAACACAAGTTTTGGATCCTGCCATGGAAGGGGGACCTTTGAAGCCCGTAGAAAGTAAAGCCGATAAGGAATCACCAAAGAAGGTGAAAGTTAAAAAAGAGGCAATAAAGCCGGTTCAGTGACCTAAAGAGCGGATGGTTTGGCGTGAAAAGCGAGCTCTATCAAACTATCATGAATTCGATTTGGCGAGCTCTCTTTGCGAAGTCAAGCCGGATGTGAATCTTTTACATCTTATTAAGCTTTCCCCACGAGTATGCAAGGAATTTAGAAAGATCCTACGTACCGGGTATATCGTAGAACCTTTGGGTATTGTGCGAGTTGGTGATGACTGGCTCGAGCATGCTGAGAAGCATTGCCCAAGGGTTGCAACCTATGTTGATGGGATATTAGTAGATTATGCCATTGTCGACACGGGATCATCTGTTAACATTATGAGTTCTGAACTGATGGAAAGGTTGGGTCTTGCGATCCAGAAAGATACCTCCACAATTCTCAGAATGGCAGATGATAGTTTGAGATAGCCGGAAGGCTGCATTACTAAGGTCCATGTCACTGTTGCAAATGTAGAATGCGTGTTGGACTTTAGGGTGATTCGTTTTGCAGGCCGTCCAAGTTACCAAGTATTACTCGGACGACCTTGGATCTTGCAAGCGGACTGCCAAGTGGATATACCTGCCGGTCGACTTATATTCGGCAGAGGTGCCCAGAGTGTGGTGGTTGATGCTTATCCTGAGTCTGTGCAGAGTGAGAGAGCTCCTCTATCTTCTACAGAATTGGAGACATTAGGAGATTTATCTGCCAGCGAGACATCATCAAGTGATGAGTCCAAAGAGGGATCCACCACGGAAGACATCTATCAGATCACTTTGAACGAGCCGATAGAGGGCCAAGATCGTATAAGAGATGCAGATGTTATCGAGCTAGACCTTGGTACGCCTGATGATTCACGACCAATCAAATTAAGTTCTATGCTCAGCATAGCAGAAAGGGAGGACTATGTGGCCTTGATCCAAGAATTCCCTGATATCTTTGCCTGGAATTATGATCAGTTGAGAGGCATTCCTCCTAGTCTTGCTGTTCATACAATTCCGTTGAAAGAGGGCAGTCGTACTGTACGACAGAAAGTAAGGCGTATGCCTTTTGAATTGAGGGATGGGCTGTTTGAAGAGTTACAGAAGCTTCGAAAAGCGGGTTTGATTTTTCCTGTGCAACACACGGAATGGTGTTCGCCGGTTGTGATAAGAAAGAAGAAGAATAATCAAATCCGATTATGTGTAGACTTTAGGGAGCTGAATAAGCAGACAGTTAAGGACTAGTACCCGTTGCCATTTATTGACTTGATTTTGGATCAATTAGCGGGTAGGGAGATATATTCATTCATGGATTGCTTTGCAGGATACAACCAAATGGCAATTGCAGAAGAGGACAAGTTGAAAATAACTTTTATCACTATATTTGGTACTTTTGCGTACCATGTGATGGCCTTTGGTTTATGCAATGCGCCTGGTTCGTGGCAACGAACAGCAGATAAGACATTCGGTGACATATCCCCTGAAGAATTGAAGGTGTTTATTGATGACTTAGGGGCCGCCACCGTGAGAGGAAGGCAGTTGATCATTTTAAGAAAATGCTTCGAGTGCTATAGACAATTTTGCATCGCCCTAAGCCCACGGAAGTGTGTTTTTGGAGTACCTTATGGGCTATTGCTGGGTCATGTGGTCAGTTCGGTAGGAATTGCGACAGACCTCGAGAAGGTTAAAGTTATAGTTGCCATGGGTCCACCACGCACTCCGAAAGAAGTTCATAGCTTTCTGTCTTCGGTTGGTTACTACCGTAGATTCATCAACGCCTTAGCAGAAAGAACGTTGCCGCTTACAAATTTATTGTCCTTTAGCTGTTCGTTTGTATGGGGCGACCCTTGTAAGATAGCATTCGAGGATGTGAAACAAGAGCTAGCAAGAGCGCCCGTTTTAAAAGCACCTAAAGAGGTGTTCTATATATTTTCGGCAGCCACCATGTATAGTATTAGCTGTTGTTTAGCCCAAATTTGGGAAGAGAAGTGGTACCACCCGATTGCTTTTGCTAGCCGGAAGCTGGAGGTATCCGAAATCAATTATACCTACATGGAGAAGTTGTGTCTAGCGATGGTCTTTGGGACCAAGAAATTCAGGCATTATATTCTCTACGAGGAAGTCGTGCTTTATACGAAGGCGGAGGGACTTCGATTATTGATGAATAAGCTACAGCCGCCTGATTGTCTAGCAAAGTGGTTGATCACTTTGCAGAAATTTGATTATGAAATCAGGAGTAAGCCACCAAGGTTGTAAGGCATCGTAGAATGTCTCATGGACTTTGGGGAGCCGAAAGAATATGTGGCTGAAGGTAGTGACATGGAGGCGTTATTTAAAATAGATACGGCATCTATCCCCTCCTGGTATGCTGCAATAACGCATTATTTATCAACGGGAGAGGCGGGATCCGAATTATCTAGAGCTGAAAGAAGGAAAATTAAGCAACAAGCGTTAAAGTTTGCCTTGATCGCAGGTACATTATATCGGCAAGGGGTTGATGACATCTATCGCCGGTGTGTGATGCCTGACGAGGTGCCATTCATTTTGGAAGAGTGCCATGATTCTGCTTGCGGCGGCCATTTTGCTGGACGGCTTACAGCACAAAAGGCTTTAAGAGCAGGTTATTGGTGGCCTGCCATCTTCCAGGATGCGTTTGCGTATGTTAAGAGATGCGATATTTGTCAACGACATGATAGTCGAGAGAATAGGAAACGACCACTCACCCCTATTATGGCGATACTTCCATTTGAGAAGTGGGGAATAGACTTTGTGGGTCCTATTACTCCGTCGTCGACTACACAAAAGAGGTACATCATTGTAGCAACTGACTACTTCACAAAGTGGTCAGAAGCACGTGCAACAAGGAAAGATGATGCTAAAGAAACGGCTAGTTTCCTTTTAGAGCAGATAATATGCCGGTTTGGTCCGCCGAAAGAATTAGTGTCGGACCGCGGAACCCATTTCCTGAATAAGGTGATTAAGGGTTTGACAGAGATGTGGCAAATCAAGCATAACAAGACAACCCCATATAATCCGCAAGCCAATGGGCAAGTTGAGAGCACCAACAAGCAGCTTGTGGGCATCCTGTCCAAAATTGTATCGCAAAAGAAACGGGATTGGGATAAAAAGTTATACGTGGCAGTGTGGGCCTACAATACGACTTTCAAACGAGCCACTGGCCATACCCCGTTCAAGTTAGTATATGGGGAGGAGTGTGTCTTGCCTTTAGAGATTGAGCTGCCGACTATTCGGTTTGCTATCAATCATTCTTTGAGCGATGAAGACACACTTTTTGAGCGTTGACGACACTGACACATTTAGATGAGCTTAAGTTGCAGAGCTTATTGCACCAAGAAGTGGCGAAGCGCCGAATGAAGTAGCTACACAATCTCAAAGCCAAGAAATACACCTTTAAGAAAGGACAGCTTGTTCTGTATTATGATGCACGACGTGAATTATTTCCAGGCAAGCTAGAGCCCAAATGGGATGGGCCCTATAGGATCGTTAGAATAGGAAAGAATAAATCCACAGTCTTGTTAGCTGACCTTGAGGGGATAGAATTTAAAAATAAGGTTAATCTTAATAAGATTAAACCTTATTATTTCTGATTGCACTAATGCTATGACTGCCTTGCAGGTCTAGGCGAGATCGATCAAACATCTGCAAGGAAATCGTGATAGAGGTTGATGGGTCATCTGATCCCTTATTTAGAACACCCATATTTAGAACAGAGGTATCATCAGGGAAAGCTCATTTGGTGGAGCAAAGGATACAAGGTAATTGAGCAAGAAGGCGGGACATTTATTTGGGAGATCAAGGTCTTCTGCCATCACTGCTTGCAAATTTTGACGAGCATCCCTGTTGAATTCAATGATGATGGAGGGATGGAGCCTACAGTCCGCCCGTTGAATATGCTGAATTTCGATTACCATAATTACGAGTAGAGTCTCGGATGGCGGGATATGTAAACCCTTTATGGACGTACACCTTGTACTTTGATGGGGCGTCCAGGGGTGCATGCAAACAAGGAAGTGTAGGAGTTGTCATCTGAGACCCCCGACGACGCATTGTCATGAAGTCAGCCGCTTATCTCGAGGCGAATTTTACCAATAATATGGCAGAATACAAAGCCTTGATTATGGGTTTGAATATTGCAAAGAAGGGTGGTATCCGCCAGTTATTGGTGAAAGGGGACTCTCAATTGGTTTTAAATCAACTCAATGGGACGTACATGGTACGAAACCCCATTCTTTGCATGTACCATCATACTGCCATAGCCCTGCTAGACGAATTTGATAGAGTGTCTTTTCAGCTGATTCCACGGAATTGGAATCAGTTTGCTGATTCATTGGCTAATTTCGCATATGAAGAAGACCTCTTCTTTAATTGTGGCCCTTGTCCCGATATATCTATTGATGGTGAGATAGGACCTGGTCATTTGTGGGGTATGCTTTCTGAACATGCCATCTTTGGCAGACGATGGTTGATCTGGGTGATGCAGAGGGTAAGCGAGACTCGTCTCCTTTTATTATCTTGGACCCATAGACTGATTTGACGACATGTGATGCGAACACCTCTTGCGATATACGCAGGAGGGATGGGTCATAATTTAATGCACCTAGTTTAGGGCTACGAGCCTCTGTTCCCCTGGGAATGGTATGCTTCGATGTCTGTCATGGTTGTTTCCAAGTGGATGTTATGCGTAGTATTTTTTGACTTCATTAGGCCAAGAGGGCCGATTCAGTTTGGTAGCAAAATCAAGTTTCATTTCATTAGGCCAAGAGGGCCATTTCCCTATCTAGTGCGGGTGCGTTTAATCGGGTTTTTGTTTTACGTGTTATGCTAGACAGGTTTCGTGTTCATGGAATTTGTTGGAGCCTGGAGGAGCCGTTGCTGCGATGGAAACTTCTTGTGGCCAATCCAGGTGATACCTCTCCTTTACGAGTACCTTTCTTTCCTGTTATATGTGTATTTGTACTTGTCGAGGGGATACATTTTTGTTGGGGACTGGCAACCAAGGCATGAAGTCCCAGGTTTAGGCTATGTATGTTTGAGGGAGGTCGGAGTAGTCATTGCCTCCTGTAAAGACATTGTCAGGCATCGAAAGACCTGTTTTGGAAGGAAGTCCTAGTGGCCCTGTTCTGCTCAGCCTGCTAAGCAGCCGTTCTAGGAGTTCTTGTTAGTTGTGAGGCAGTTAGAGAAGCCTGCCAGAAGATAATAATGATGATGCCAAGAAACCCTGAACATCCTAAAAGATGAATATAAATACGAAGGTGTGTAAAAAGGGGTTCTAACCCCTATCAAAAGAAAAGAAATGGAAATGTATAAGCCGTTGATCATTGCCTTGCGAAGGCCTGGTAGGTTCCTGGGGACGAGTCAGACCCGGGGCCGATACCTTGTCTTCCTAGGGGTGGCTTCTTGCTGAAAAAAAAAGACAAAACGAGGAAGGTTGGAGCGAAAATAAAAGTGAGCGTTAGAAAAGGATTAAGTGTCGCCTTGCGAGGACTTGGTAGGTTCTTGGGTGCCGAGACAAGTCCTAAGGCCGATGCCCTGTTCTCCTTGGGTCACTACGCTCAGCTCCCTCCTTTTTACATGCCCAAGTATGTTCATCCAATACAAACCCTAAAAGAAGACATGTACTGAAAGAAAATACTCCTTGATCAGGCTATAGGAGTCCTCGCCTTGTCGGAGCTCCTAGTTGTGTTGTCTTTAGTTGGTGGTAAGTAGTTCAGACTACCACTTAGGGCAACCTCTTTGGTAGGTTTTTTAGTTTGGCTGTGTTGGAGTAGTTGGTTAGCGACTCACTTCGGATCTTCTATTAGATGATGCTAGGCCTACTCCTTGTGGATGTCATGCCTTGGTTTTGTCCAGGGGTAGGAGAAGCATTGTGCTGAGTTTTATTATATATTTGTTTTGTATCAGTTTGATGCTTCTTTGGTTGTTTATGTGCAGATATGTTCGTGGATTCGACGGGCTGAGTCGCCCTATCCTGTGGTTGCCAATGAGAGCGGAATTTAGGTGCCGGGAAGTGCTTAAAAATAGCTAAAAATTATGAATATCAAGGGAAAAATATTCACCGTCAAAGGCGGCGGCTCGATCTAGGACGATTTTAAACGTTCAAGCAGTTCGACGGGCGCCCAATTGACACGTCCGGATTTTTGGTATTTTTTCTGTCAGTTAAGACGGGATGCGGGAGCTGCAGGCCTATCCGGGATGCTGAGACGAATGCCCAGAAATTTACAGCACGTCAATCGGAGCTTGTATGAGGAAGTTGGCCCAAAACCGGCCGGGGTGCCCAAAAAGGGACGAAAGTTGAAATCTCAAAGGGTGTGGCTAGTGGGGGGGTGCCCTTTGGCTCCCCACCCCCCTAATTTTTTTAATCGTGCCCAAGGTAGTGCCGTGAGCAGACCCGTGCGGAAAAAACGGCACCCCTCTCACCCCCCCCACCCAAATCGAGATGCAGGCTGTAGAACAAGCCATGGATTCAATCATAGCAGGCAACAAGATTCAATCTTCACTCGGCATCGCTCCAATTCACGCGAGGAATGGCAGCCTGTAGAGGGAGAGAGAAAATCAGTCTTTCTCTCTCCTCTAAGAGGGAGTTCATGTGGGAAGAAGAAGGAAGAAGAAAGAGTGATGGAGGCTTGTCCGGCATGGATCGGATTGCTCCACGAGCTGGAAATGGTGATTTGTGATCGTCATGAGTATGAAGTGCTGCTGATTTTCAGATTTGCAGCCATGGACATGAAACCCGAAACACGAAAATAAGCGGTAATTCAAATTTTTCAAAGGAAATTTGAGATTTTATGGCTTTTGATTGATAAAATGTTATTCACGTGGGCTACAAATTGTTTATATTAGTGTTTTCCATGAGTATTTGATGATCATAATCAGAAAATCAGAAAAATATGCATCTTGTGGCTCAAAATAATACTCTAAAACACGTAAAATATGGAAAATCAAGGGAAAATGATGTTTTTTGGGCATAAAAATGGGAAAATGAACAGGAACACCAACTAAATTTTCATTTTGCTGCAAGAAAGAACTAAGGGCCACAGCCCATAACCTATTTTGAATTTTTAGTAATAAAGTAATGCAGAAAATAAGGGAAAATACAAGGAAAATAGAGGAAAATCACTAAAAAAGGGGAAAAATGTATTTTGGGTGCGGAAAATTAATGAAAATTGAGAACAATGTTTGTGAATGTTTGTGGGGACTGAAGCATGAGGATTTGCCTTAATTCAACCCCAATTTCTTGTTCTAGTGTGTTTTTCCCACTTGTTACACATAAAATGATGGCAAAATGCCTCATGAATCTATGCAACGATGCAATATTTAAACGGGAAAGGGTAGGGAAGTTGAAATATGTCTAAATGCCGTGTGAGATGATGGAAAAGTTACTGATTGCTATGCATAGCATTTAGGATGGAAAATAATTATAAAATAAGAGCTTAGTAGCATGAGGATCACCTCGGTGCTAGGCCCATGCAACGAAGCACGAACGGTAGTTGGAAATCATTAAAAGAATGTTTTTACACTTGTGCACGATACTGTTTTGCTAAATGTTTGAGCACTTGGCATCCACAATATGCATAAATCATGGAAATATTTAAAGGTATCAGAAATCCTGGATGCATTGCAATTGTTTTATTAGGACATGACCTACGTTGAGAGGCAGTGAGGTACCCATGTTGTAGGTAGATGCGGGTCCCAAAGGGGAAAGCAAGTGAGGAGAAAATGGTACACTCTTGGACATGCTTATTTGGTACCTTGAGGGACTTATGTGCGATGTGTATATTTGTTGAGCGACGCATCGAGGGGCCAATCCCCAAGGTGTAGGAGAGTCGCAGAGGGTTGACGGCATTCAGCCATAGGAGGAACCCCATGTGTATGTGATTCGAGCCTTTGGGCTATGTGAAAGGGACTCCCTCTGAGGAGTAGTGGGTGAGAGAAAAGTGGACTACAAACAACGTAATACAAACACAATGTTTAGGAGGGTAGAGATTTTGATAGACGCTCCTGGCCGCGAGGCCGAGGGGTTGTCTTATGCGTAGTGACGAGGCCCGGATAGTGCATGAGCCAGTGCCGGCCCAGTTTTAGGTCCATCAGCTCGAATCTTAAAGGATCCATTCTCACCAAATTGTGAGAAACAATATAGCCCAAAAAAATGAATTTCCAAAATGAAGAATTCACTCTTCTTAGCATTGACTTGTAGTCTATGCTTGCGAAGCTCTTGAAAAACAATAGATAGATGTTTTTTATGCTCTTCTTAAGATCGTGAAAATATTAGAATGTCATCAACAAAGAAGACACCTATGAACTTTGAGTGAGGTTGAAAATTCTCTCCATCATTTGATTGAATGTGGCAGGTGCATTAGTCAAACCAAATGGCATGACTAGAAACTCGTATAGTTCAAATGTTGTACGAAAAGCTATCTTATGAACATCTTCAGGTGCTATCCATATCTGGTGATAGCCGCTCTTGAGATCAATGCGACTAAAGATACTAGCCCCCTACAACTTATCCAAGATATCATCTATCCTTGGGATAGGAAAATGATTCTTAATTGTGATCTTGTTTAAAGATCTGTACTCTATGCACATACGGAAAGAACCATCTTTCTTTGAACAAGTAAGACTGGAGAGCAGTATGGAGAAGAGCTAGGTTGAACTAACCCTTTTTCCAATAGTTCATTTACTTGTTTTAGGATATCCTCTTGCTGACTTGCACTTACTCGATAAGGCACTTGGTTAGGTGGTGAATTGCTTGGTTCTTTTAAAGTCTAAAACTTAGAAGCATTAGTTGGTATTATGTGTTCATTAGAGGCATCAAGTGCTCTTGAATCATTAGCTTCTTTTGACTCTCTCACAAAAATCATGTACGCAGAAAAAGCTTTCTTCATTTCTTTAGAAATGCTGACATGACTAACCATTGGCATAGGCCAATCTCCAACATCAGCAATGCATACTATGTTTTGACCCTTGAATTGAAATGCAAGGGTCTTCTTAACAAAATTGGGAAGAGGTCTAATCTTGTAATGCCAAGGTATTCCTAAGATAATATCACAGTTACGAATGGGTGCAAGTAGGAAAGATTCTTGGTCGTGGTAATCCCCAATTCTAAGATTCAACTTCCCTTGGATAGGAGTAGAATTGGTTGTGAGTCCTTTAAATGCCCAAACTTGATCCAATTGGTGTTCCCAATCAATTCAGTGGAATTTGTAGCCTTTCAACAGTATCCGTTGACACAAAATTATATGTGAAACCTGGATCAAAGAGTATCAAAACTCGTTGATTGTCGAGGGTCCCCCAACTCTTTAAGTGTTATCTTTTATTCTCATTTGAATGAGTGTTAACTTGCACATCCGGAATAGAATTTGAGGATGGCGGAGGAGGATCTTTAACTACATTTACTTCCTTCCTTTTGTGAAGACAATCAGGCTTGATATGCCCTAACTCACCACAAAGAAAGCACCTTCCTTCCTCTTTGTACTTTTGTATCTTAGAGGGTGAGAGATACTTGCACTTCTTCTTGTTACCCTCTGGCTTTGAATATTGGTAATGGGTAAAGGTAGGTCTTCTTTGATTAGTCTTGTCTCTTGATTGATCATAGAGCTGCTCTTGTCTAGCTCTATAAGAACTCATCTCCAACTTTCGAGATGTACCAGGCGTATGCAAACTTTCAACTATGATGGTAGACTCCATCATGCAAGATAAGGTTTCATGTCGATAAACCTTCATGGTTATGTGTAAATGAGAGAGTAGACCAACTTCAAACTTCCTTTTCTTCTCTTCATTGATCTCCATGAAAGGAGTAACCTTGAGAAGAGTAGACCAAAACTTGTCCACATATCTAGTGACCTTCTCATGCTCTTTCTAGCCTAGCCAATCTGACTTCTTCTTGGCATCATTCTCAAAATCAAAAGGCAAGTAATGAGCATAAAACTTCTTCTTGAACGTTTCACAAGTCGTGGGTTTCCTTCCCTCCAAAATGAGAGTCAACTGCCAATTGCTAGCGGTGTCTTTCAAGTGCATGCCTACATGCCTTAGCTTGGACTTTTTTGAGAAATTACTATTAAAAAAAGCAACTTCAAATTGCTTGACAAAGGCTAATGCCTTAGCAAGATCTCTCTTACCGAAGTAAGAGTCAAACTTTATGTCCTTATCCCTAGAGTCTTCTTAAGCTTGCTCCTCTTATAGTCCCTCTTTGTCCGTTTGTGGATTGTACGAGACTTAGAACCAAGAGAGTAGGAACTAGAAGTTGATGAGGAGGAGGAGGAACTTTAGTAATTAGGGGAGTAGCTGGTTGCTAAGGGAGATGACTCCATCCTTATTCACCTCACTCGAGGTGAGACCTTTTTACTCTTCTTGACCCAAGAGTCCTTCTTCCTTCTAGGAAGCTTCTCAACAATTGGATGCTTTGCACCTTCACCATCAATTGGTGCAATGGTGTTTCTTCCAGTATCACCATCTTTTGGAGGATTCGATCCTTCATAAGTAGCTTCTTCCCTTGCCATTAAGCTATCAATCAATTGACATACTTTGGAAATTTCCAACAAGCTATGATACTATGTCAATTGAGCCTATAACTGCTTACTTGTAGGCACTTCATCAGTTGCCATCTTTACCTTCTTCTTGCAAGGATCATCTTTACTTTAAGAAAAGCAAAGAGATCTACTCTGATACCACTTTTATAAGATCCAAGATACACGCTTGACTTTCTTATATACTTAAAATATATATGGCAAATATTATGCTAGCACAGAGGGAGAATATATGAGAGAAAAGAAAGATGTAGAGAGAGAGAGAGAGAGGTAGAGAAATTGGCAACACACTAGGGTCTAGAAGATGGGACAGCCCCCCCCCCCCCCCCCTTTGTGGAGTTAAATTATTGACAAGGAGCAAGCTCCTCCATTACACATAAGCCAGTTCTTACTTGTAGATCTTGGAAACAAGATGACGGTCCCTTGCATGGTATACAACCTGCTAACACTTGCACAACTTGGAAGTTGGCACCTTTTGATCCTTCTTGAGTCTCTTTCTCTCCTACACAATATGTGTAGGGCTCTCCTCTTGGCGCTTGATTTCAGCAGAGCTTCCACAGCACTTGCACCTTCTCTTCTCATCTTGGAACTTGATTTCAGCAGAGCTTCTGTAACACTTGATTTTAGCAGAGCTTCCACAGCACTTGAACCTTCTCTTCTCCTCTTGGATTCATGCAAAGTGATGCTTCCTTTACCTCTCTCACACCCAAGGAGAGCCTCCTCTTTTATAGGCTTTCAAGAGCTTCTCTCCTTGGAGAGAGACTTGAGTTGATCTTCATGCAAGATGTGGTTGTTCCAAGACCTACTCTAGAGCACCAATTTCTAGATATCTCTCTGCGCGTTGTTCGGATGAAAAAACATCCAACACGAAAGTTGTAGATCTCGTTGTTTACGATTTAACCATCGTGGCCTATTTTTAGAGATCGTCTTTCTATCACAAGATATTTAAAAAATGGATTCACCATGTCTTAAAAAAAAAGAAACAGCTTCTCAAATTGTACTCTTAACTTGTGGTCCATGCAACCACTTTAAGGAGGGTTCATTAAATTTCCTTGGGCCTCAACCTTAAGATTAACTTCCACACAAAAGCTTGTGTCTTTTTAGACCTTAGAAAGAGAAAATCACTTTTCTCCTCACTTCCAGAGGAACACATCTATTGTCTTTCTTAGTGAGAGCATTATCTCTCTCGTCTTTTGTAATGAAAGAAAAGACCTTAAACCTTGACTTGTAAGGGAGAGGATGACCCCAAATGAATATAATGCTCATTACACACACAAGTAAACATTCCCAGGCATCCCCGGATGCACACATAAATACATATACAAAATTCTAATGCACTTTCTCTTCTTAGAACTTAATCCATATTCATTTATGTGTAACTCCTTGGTTCTTGCGTACACTCTTACACTTGGCAGATACTTCTTTCCCCCTTCATAACTTGTACTGTCTGTATTAGATATCCCCGTCACAGTGCTTTGATCACCCATTCAGTGATGCACTAGGAATATTGGTCTTTAAATAGTCTCATGGCCATGCTAGATCATCATCAACACCTAAAGATAAGTGAGTCATTAATTTATTGACATAAATTTATTAAATAGAGAATGTGTAATAAGCAATCAATTTAGTGACACCTACTATTTGCATGTCATGCATAATTAGAGTCAGTGTACCCCATGACTCCTATATCCTTGTTGCCATATTATATGCACATATCTGCAGTGCCCTTCAGGTACCTCATGATACCCTTCATGGTATCCCAATGATTTTTGCTAGGTGTAGCTATACAGTGTGCCACAACACCAACTGTAAAGGCAATATCTGGATAAGTGGCTATCATGGCATACATAAGACTGCCCATTGCAGATGCATAGGGAATCTTAGCGATCTTAGCCCTCTGCTCATCTATCTACGGACAATCGGCCTGTGATACCTTCACATAAGAAGGCAATGGATAGCCAATAGGCTTCACATCCTACATGCAGAAAGCTCAAGGACTTGATGAATGTACTCCCTCTATGATAAGTAGAGGAGTCCTTGATGCTCCCTATCGTGTCTAATGCACATACCAAGTATGTGAGAGGCATGTCCTAGATCCTTTATCTCAAAGCTCTTCTTGAGCTAACCCTTAAGAGCATTTAGCTTATCATGAGCTTTCCCTGCTAATAGCATGCCATCCTCATAGAGTACCAAAATAAGCAAAGATCTATCAAAGGCTTTCTTCGTGTACAAACAAAAATCCATAGCACTACATCTATAGCCCTATGATTGTATAAAAGCATCAAACTTATGGTACCATTTCCTAGGTGCTTGCTTCAAGCCATAAAGACTTTTCTTCAACCTGCACACTAGGTGCTCCCTGCCAGGCCCTGCAAAGCCCTTAGGTTGCTCCATGTAAATCTCATCATGCAAATTTCCACGTAAAAATATTGTCTTGACATCCATTTGATACAAGTCCAAGTCAAGCTGTGCGACTAAGGCCAAAACCAAGTGGAGGGTGGTCATCTTAACTATAGGAGAAAAAACTTTATCAAAGTCAACTCCATGCTCCTATTTAAAACCCTTAGCAACAAGTCTTGCCTTATAAAATGGCTTGGGGTGTCAAGGGGTACTCTTCAACTTGTACACCCATTTGCGTGGTAGAGCCTTCTTGCCACTAGGCAAGGAAACCAAATCCCAAGTCTCATTCTTATGCAAGGAGTCTATCTCAAACTACATAGCCCTCTCCCCTAGGAGTGATTGTCACCCCATGTGCATAGCCTCATCATAAGTGAAAGACTCTTCTACATCTATATAACCAAGTCATACTGCATCGAGGGCTAAAATCTGTTAGGGGGGAATTTATGTCTAGTAGAACACTGCATTGCAGGCTTTGTTGGCTGGCCAATATTCTTTCCAATACCCTGGCCATGAGTACCTACTGCTGCTACTGCAGGCTGTTTAGCTGGTTGTATGGGAGCTCATGGCTCCTCCTGAAATATAACCATGCATATCTCCACTACCTTCTCAAGCTACCTATGCATCTTGTCTTCATGGAAGACTACATCATGGCTATAGATAACCTTCCATGCATGTGGATCCCATAGATGGTAACCCATCTCTCCTACATCTCCATAGCTAAGGAATATGCATTTAACACTCTCAGAATCCATCTTGTTACGCTTGTCCTTGGGCACATGGAAAAATGCCTCACGTCAAAAGACATGTAAATGCACATAAGAGGGAGGATTTCCTGTCCATATCTCCTCTGCAACTTGGAAATCAATTGCACTATAGGGCATTCTTTTAATGATATGCACGACAATCATAACTACCTCAGGCCAAAAGTGCTAGGGTAGGCCTGCATGGCTAAGCATACTGAGAACCCTATCCTGGATGGTCTTATTCATCCATTTAGCCCTACCATTTTGGGGAGGGGTGTACAGGGTGGTCAACTGATGCTTAATACCCCTCTCATCACATATGTGCTCAAAATCACATGAGATATACACACCCCCATGATCTGTGCTTAGGAATTTCAGCCTATGCCTAGATTGGTTTTCTGCCAAAGCAAGCCATCTCTGAAAAATTGCCAATACATTGGACTTTTTCTTTATGAGATAAGCCCATATTTTATGTGAAAAATCATCTATGAAAGTAAAAAATACTTCACACCATCCATAGACTAACAAGGCGTGGGCTCACAGACATCAAAATGAACCAAAGCCAAGGGCTCACTTATGCGTGACATATGAGACTTCTTATGTGTAGACCTAGTCTGCCTTCCATAAATACAATGATCACAAGAATTAAAATGAGAATAGTCAAGGGGTGCTAAATATTGCAAACCAGAAAGCATTTTCATTCCCTTAAAGGACATGTGCCCCAAACGGGCATGCCAAAGAGATACATGAGGTAAAGAACTCATAGACAAAGCATGATCAATTGTAGATCCATAAACAACTAAGGGGTAGAGGCTACTAGCCTTGGCACCTCTCGCAAACACAAGTCTGCCAACGAGTAATCTTCCATGCAAAGTCTCCAAAAGATACATCATATCCTACGTCATCAAGTTGTCCAACAGACATGAGACTGCATGTCAATGCAGGCACATGATGTACATCATGCATAACAAAACTACTGCCAGAAGGAAGCTGTAGCCTAACATCACTAATGCCGACAATATCAAGAGACTTTTCATCTATGAAGCACTAGATGAAGCTGCTGCAAGGATATATACCCCATCACTATCCTCGGGTTGCATAACATTGATCTTTTTAATTTTAACACTTGACTTAGCAGGTACTATGCTATGATCAGAAGACTTTTCCTGCACTTTTTGTTTCCCCTTTTCTTTGCGCCTTTCATTGTGGTAGCCTTATGTGGCCTTTCTTCCCACAATGATGACAAGCCTGGTGCCATTGCCCCCCGACCCTCATTAAGGGTGCTGTTGGCCCCCTGAGACTGCCTAGCTAAGGGCTACTTTTGTGCTACTTGGAGCAACTTGCCACGTGACTTGGACCAAGATTTCTACGAATCCCATCCATGGCCATTACCATGGTCATTCTTTGCATTTCCATCATGTTGGCCTCTAACTGACAAAGCATGAGACACATGAGAGGCATCCAAATTCTTACGGTTTATCTTTTCTTACAAAAGAGAGCTCTCAACATCAGATAGCTTCAGAGTAGTAGCAGAAGCACATAAGGCAGTGCAGAATACATCCCAAGACTCATTAAGAGTTCCAAGCAAGAATAATGGAGTGACATCCTCTTTATAATCAATGCCCTACGAAACCAAGTTCTTAAGAATAGCATGAAACTGGCTTAGATGAGCTGAATGGTCACATTCTCTTTCATGTGGAGCATTTGTAAGAGGGCCCCGTCAAGACTTGTATCTGTCGAAGAACCTATTCCAATGACTATGAATCCCATATGGGAAATGGATGAATAAGCAATTCTTTTTTTTAGATTATATTGGTTTGAACAAATTAAAGAAGCATAAACTATTAGATGGTTATTGGTTGCGTGTCGAAAACGTTCAGGTCGAAGTATGGCTTTAAGATTGAGTGATGAATCAATGGATGCTGCCAGAAATTCTGCTAGTAACACGAGGATTTACAGGGCGGTGCTATTACCCCTCTCCCGTACGGAACCGCGCGGGTCTCATCTCCATTATTTAGAAATGGAGAAAAAGCTGTTTCAGCCAATACATTTGACTTGCAGGACTTTGCTTGTCATAGAGGTTCTTGATCTTATCCCAAAGCCGCCAAGCACTCTGTGCTTCCTCAACCACATTGTAATGCACTTGTTCAGTGAGAGACAAGATGAGGGTGGACTTGCATAACTCATCAAGTTCCATCCATTCGTCATTACTCATAGTTTCAGGCCACTCTCCACTCAAGCTTAGTGGCTTTATCTGCAATTTTTGCACCAATACCTGCCAAACTTGGCTCTTCCAATAGGCATAATTCATCAAGCTTAATGATATTGAAGATAGCACTGTCAATGGAAGAAGATGACATATTGGAAGCTGAAACAATGTAGATAGTTCAAAATTGCTAGCTGTAAATTGCAAAAAATGACAAAAAAACCACAAAAACCAAGGCAAAATGGCAAGAAATGAGTATTTAATGATGCTATCCACCAAGTACCATCAAAATTATATCAAACCAAGATGATTCAGTATGAAAAACACATGATAATCCAGAGATATATGCTTGCTATAATTTATGACAATTGTGTACAATGAGAGCTGACAGTAGGCAAAACCCAATATTCAAAGTCAATCACTGATTGTCAATGCAAAACCAATATCAAAGCGGGGATAAACAAGCATTCAATAGTCAAATTGACTAAAACCAACATCCAAGCATGTTAGACAAAGTTCGTTAATAAAGTCGGGACACCCTCCCAATCAATAGGGAAAAATGTACATACCACTACTAAGACCTGACACAAGTCGGTGTCTGCTCAGTGAAAACAAAGCCGAATTAGCCCAAGTACATCTACATGGACCAAGGTATATCAACCATACATCATCCTTGAGGAGATCCCGATCACAAAGATCCAAAAGCTCAATATACATAACCTGCACTGCTCAATGTCTGATAAGCATACAAAGACGTACCCACTAGCACAAAAACCATAAGCATCAAGAAAATAAGCTCAAACAAAGTATGTAAGAGCACCAGTGACGGAGTATCCAAGATCATACATCAATAAGACATCCAGAGCATATGAGTAGTTAGCTATCCAATGATAGCATCCAATGTCATGAAGACAATCCCAATCAATCTCTCACAAGCCAAAGAAAGACCAAAAAAAGCTCCAAAATATCCAAAGTCAAGCCCAAATGAAGCTCCAGTAGCATTCAAATCCAAACAATATAACTAGCATGTGTAGGTAACATAAGCATCCAATGGGTCATGCATAGACCATAAGTATACCCTCTGTCACAAAGCATGCTAGTGTAGACCAATGTCAAGTAAATGCCAACAACACTTAACTCAAATAAGGCTTAAAATGCATTTTGAAACCATCCAAAGAATTTGCCAACCTTCATTTGCATCCCAATAGTCATATGAAACACCCGGGAAGCACCCGTGTGACCAATAGGCAAAGCATAAAGTGACTAAATAAGCTTCAGCCTTGGAGTGTACAATAGTGATTTACTATGTAAAATTGAGTATTTTAGGCCACTAAATTAGCTCCAAATGATAGCCAATCAATATACATACATTCCCCTAACATTCGGTGACCATTGGGGACCACCAGGAATCAAATGTCAATGCCAACCAAGCTTAACACTATTTATAACAGCCTGTGAATTGTTATGATAGTCCCAAAATAGTGCTAAATCAGACCCAAATAAATACCAATGCTCAATGCTTCAATGTCAAGCTCCAAGTATGCTTCTAGGCATCAAATGAGACCTATCCAAGTGCCCAATGGTTGGAGTATGCTTCTAGGCATCAATGTCAAGCTAAGGAAGATAATTTTCTAGGTCACGTGATGGTCAAAACTAATTTGGGGCCCATGCAAGGGTTGGGAAAGGTCAAGGCAAGGTTGGGGGGGTAGTCAAGGATCCCCAAGAGCTCCCTCTTGAAGGGCAAAGTCACCAGTAGACTGTAGGCTTTACAAGAAGCAAGAGGACATGGCTACCTTGCTTCACAAAACCTATGGATTGAAGCGAGATAACAAAAGAGAGCTCCAATACCTTTGAAGTAATGCCTTGAGGGTGCCAAAATGGGCCTGGTAGGTGCTTGAGAAGCCAAGGAGCTCGAAGGAGTTAGATATGGCTGCAAAGAGTGAGAACCAATGGTGTAGGGATTCGAATGAATGTTGAAGGAGTCATAGACCAAGCTTGAATGCTCAAGCAACCATGCCCTGATACCAATTGAAAGGTGAGAAGGATTGAAGCTTGCACGGGAGAGCTATGGCAGGAGAGTAAGAGCAAGAGAGAGAGAGACTCACAATGTGGAAACTCCAATAGTCACAATGTGTGACTGGCCTTTCCTTTATTCATTTGTCACTAAAAGAATAAAGAATAAAGTGATGGTCTCATGCCACTATGTGGACACTGTGTGAACAACTTTGGAGTGCATTATCATCTGACTTTCTTATTGATCAAGAGAGTCAATGTGATCTGAATCATTAGTACTAGTATGAGTGGCATGAATGGTCTAAAAATATTAGATTTTTGGACAATTTTACACTATTTTTGATATAATTTATTGCAAAAATCCAAAAAAGTTAAAAAAGCTTCTAGACTAGGATGGCATGCAAAAAGCAAGTTTTTTTCCAACCAGTTATGGGATTTTTCATAAAAAAGAAAGATGGGCGAAATCGTGCGCGTCGCAATCACTGTTGGCAGGCTAAAAACTTCTCTTTGAACTTTTAGAAGAAGGAGTGAACTAAGCAATTCTGGACTAGGTGTCCTGGCAGGTGACTTGCAGATTTACCCCCCTTTTGAAGCCAATGGAACCATCAGATTTGGGTTTCAAGCAGCAGAGAGGAAGCTGTTGTATTGATTCACGTTTTTGGTCTACAAAGGAGCTCCAGGAGATCTAATGCTTGGAGAGTGCTTATGAGTAGAGCTAGACGAGGGATTCCAAGTTCTATCAATACATATTGATTTTACAAGAAATAGGATTGCCTCTTGCTTTGAATTTTGGAAAGTGAGCAGATGAATTGGAGATTTTCAAAGGAAGCGTATCAACCCATCTACTGTTTTCATCAATCACGAGATTTCTCTTGTTTGAAGGGTCAATGCCCAGTTTTCACATCATTTTAACATGGTAAACATTGAGTTTCTAAGAGGACTCAATGCTACATTTCATAACTTGATTGGTATCTTTGTATTTCTCTGTGAACCATGAAAGGTCGACATATCCTTGGCTAATCCCTTACTGCGAATTACTGAGGAAGAACCCTCTAGTTCCAAAGCATAGCATTTAGGAGTTAAGAAGTACCCCTCTATAAGCTCGTGCTCTAGCTTGAGCTTTCCTAATTCATATGAAGAAATTTCATTATTTGGAAGGAGGTATGCAAAACTTGTTGGAAGACTTGGCTATTCAAAATGCTTATGCAGTGGTACATGCTTCTACTTTTGGTCTACAATTGGATAGAATGCATGGCCAAGTGATGGCCAATTGGATAGAATCCATGGCCAAGTGATGGCCAATTGGATAGAATGCATGGCCAAGTGATGGTCCAAAGGCTTAAATATGGACACATGCTTTACATATTGCTGAAAAGAAAAAGGTTACTGATAGTGAAATGTCTCATGCAGGGCAAGACATTTGTGACATAATTGGATGGGAATCATCGGTAGATGCATATTCAGTGTATGCATATTTAGCAAAGGTACAAAACACGGATGTACTTGTGGAAGAGAAATGAAAGAGAGATGAAGACAATGCAAGGACATCTAAAAGAGTAACAAGAAGAAGTGTGGATCAGCCTAAAGCTACAAATCAGCTGACTCTCAAGCATATTATGGAAGAGGTCAGTCAGGAGCAAAAACAAGATAGCAAACAAGAGGGCAAAAAGAAGGGCAAGCAGGCAGGATATAATTTGCAGTCCGACATTGAGACAACCATAGATCTTAAGAAGGTTCTTGAAGAACGGTCCTAAACAATTGGGTGGAATTCACCTTGGGAGGGGTACTTGGCATTACCAAGTGAGAATTTCATTATGAGATCATTGACATAATTAAGAGGAAGTGTTAGTTTCTTGGTGATACCACTAGTGCATTGTTGCAATTTGAAGAGGAAACTCATTTTTTGGGTATTTGGGTTGAATATGAGCATGAAGTAAGTATTGGATTATCTATGCAAGATGCTACTGCATGTGGAGAAGAGAATAAAGTGGCCGAAAATGCATTGTCTTGTAGCAATATGTATGGTGGAGTAAGGCAGATGCAACAATATGGAGAAGAGTCTCTAGGATTTATTCCTCAAAGTCATTATACAAGAAATCATTGGACCAGGGCTACCACTGAAACAGTAGTGAAAATAGGGGAACGTGAAAGTCCTTTTGTTGCTTTGCTTGACCACTAGTTTGAGATAAATGTCATTGAGTGTGGATTGTATAAAAATGGTACATGGCATGTAGACATTGATCATGGTTGGTGTATGAGGGCTACAAATAATTATTCGAGAGAGCTCTATGCTACATGTCCTAATGTGAAAGTGACGATTGGTGATGTGTAAGAAGAGCAACACTTCTTTGTGCAAGATAATTCCTCATAGTCAGTGATTTTGGGACAGCCCTATATTACAGGAGTGCGTATGAAAACAAAGGTGCTTGATGATGGTTCTACTTATGCAAGAGTCAGAAACAAGGATGGGAGGAAAGTAGTCCAATTCCTTATTGTTTGTGTTAATCATCCTAGAAATTATGATATGCTTAGAGAGTCTCCTTTGGCTCCAAATGCAAGGGAATTCAAAGACCTGGATTTTCATCAAGCACTGCTGTAATGTGGGGCTATAGTAGTACTATTCAAAGGATGTGCTTGCCTCTTGATGGAATGAAGCATGTATTTACTATTGGCTATTCTCAGTTTACAGCAAACAGTTCATGTTGGTTTAAGCCGATGGAAGCTATGTGTAAGACTGAATGCATATCTATGAAACATGCTATTAAGAAACTGAGAGCATTGAGACTATTAGTTGAAAGTGAAGGCATTTCAAGCAGCTTTTGTTGAGATGACAAGCTCAACACATGCGGACATTAATGATGGACCGCCTGGTTAGATGGGTTCACATGTCTACAATTAGCACGTCGGTGGTCATTATGACTCTCACATGGCCACTGACTCATTACTTATTATATTTAGGTTGTTACACCTATTTACAACTGGCATAGTTATAGCGTTAGTCAACTAGTGTAGTCGGTTATGCATTGTTTGACTTAGTAGGCCACTTTCCTTTATGTTGTATCTTATCTATACTTTGTATACATTGTAAAGCGTGTGGAAGAAGAAGAAGAAACCAGCAAGAAAACGTTTTGGCCTCCATCTCTCTTCTTGTCTCTTGAGTGAGCTTCTCCTTGTGCATCCTATGTGTGTTCGGCGCAATATCTTAAGAAAGTCCCCCAACCACGTGATTCATGACATGGTATCAGAGCTCTGTCACTGATTGAGGCTAGTTTTGAAGGCTAAAGCGAAGGAGAGGAGCCAAGGATTCGAGCAAGCAAGCAATGGGTAAGAAGCTCTTCCATTCTCTACTTCTTCTCTTGGACAGTGCCTGTGGAGGCACCGCAAGCAGGACAGAGCAAAAATCTCAAATTGCAGTGAGATTTGGTGTGTGCGAAGAGCGCTGCTATTTTGGCCATCCGAGGTCATTTCAAGCCCCGTTTTAGACTCACAAGGTTGCGGATAGCAGTTCGAGGTATCCTGCAATTTTAGTTGTGTCTACCGTATACAAGTGCACAGGTTACAGATTTCAGATATGTAAGTTCAAAGGTATTTACAGTGAATAAACACAAGGTTTATCTACAAACTGGTTGCAGATTGCATGTATTGTTGAGCAGACAGTGAAAAAGGCTATCTGGTATATTGCTGTGCACTACAGGTCGAGGGTTGCAAAAGATTTGCTTGCTGTTTGGTATTAGTTTTGTGATAATGGCAGAGAACAGTGGAAACCCCATCATTGAGAAGCTCGATAAGAACAACTACCCTTCATGAAGTTCCGTGTCACAAACTTCCTTATTGGAAAAGGCCTCTACGATTTTGTTTCAGGTGAAGAAAAGGAGTCGGAGGTGAGTGATCCTCCAACTGCAGAAGAATAGACAAAGGCACGAAAGGAATGGAATGCAAAAGACAAAAAGGTCATGTATTGGCTGTCTGCAGTAATTGACAATAATATGCTGGGACATATTAGAAATGCAGAGAATTCATATGCATCTTGGACCATACTTGAAAGTATATTTTCTGTAAATACAAAGACACGAAAGATTTAACTCAAGCAAGAGTTGAATACATTGAAGAAAGGGAAGATGTCTATCAATGAGTATGCACTGAAGGTAAGGAGCATTGCAAATGCCTTGGCAGCGATTGATGCAATGCTCGATGATGATGATTTGGTGTCGTCTACCTTGGGTGGACTTAGTAAGGAAAAGGCTTGGAAGTCTTTTGTAACTTCCGTATATGTCATAAAGCCATTTCCAGATTTCGATGAGTTGGTCTCCCTTATGATAATTGAAGAGATCAACATGCAGAGTGAGACATGTGAAAAAAGTGGTGAATAGGTCCAAGCTTTCTACTCCATTTCAGGAAGGGGACGTGGTAGGTCCTCTTCAAGAGGCCATGGTACAGGACGTGGTAGTGACAAAAAAAAAAAATTGAATCATCAATTTGGTGATATGAAAGTTTCAGGAGGTCGTGGTAACTTTAGAGACAGGGGGAGCTTTAGAGGAAGAGGTGGATGACAGAATAGAGGTTCTAACAACTCAGGTATTGTGTGTCACTACTGTGACAAAACAAGTCATATTGCAGCCCAATGTTATGCTAAGAAAGATTATATTCACAATGGTAAGTTGCAGCAAGGAAACTATGCATTGTCTTCACGACAGAATGAAGACAAAAATAAATGTTTGTTTGTTATGCAGCATATGCTGAATGCTGTTATAGGAAAGGGAAACACATGATGATGTTTGGTATGTTGATTCAGGTGCATCCAATCATATGACCAACCATGCAGAATTGTTTGGAAAGATGCAGGATTTGCAAAATACAGGTTATGTGTAGATGGGTGATGATTCATGCCACCCAATTTCACACATTGAAAAAGTTTTCTTGTCCTTGCATGATGGTAAGACAAAGAGTATTTCAGATGTATTACATGTGCTATCTATTACAAAGAACTTGGTGTTAGTCGGTCAAATGGTAGAGCAAGGGCTGCAAGTCAAATTTAATGCAAAGGGTTGCTTTGTAGAAGACTTCAATGACAATTGCAGGTTGGTTGCAAAGGGAAGTAGAGTTGGACGTATGTTTACTCTGGATGCTAGAATTCCTACTATGAATGTTGTTATGTATGCTAAAGGAAAAGGTATTTTTGAAAATATTGAAATTTGATACAAATGCATTGTACATGCAAATGTACAAAGGCTAAAATTAATGCAGTCCAAAGAGTTGGTTACAGGTTTTCCTACATTTAGAATTGCAGAATTTCATAAGGTATGTGAAGCATGTCAGTTTGGTAAGCAGGCAAGACAACCCTTTTCACATGACAGAGATGTAAGCAGAAATATTGTTGATGTTGTGCTTACAGATATTTGGGGGCCTACACAAAATGTATCTCTTGGAGGCAGTTCATACTTTGTCACATTCATTGATGATTGTTCTAGAAAGCTGTGGGTATATTTTATGAAGGAAAAGAGTGAAGCATTTGAGCACTTTAGAACTTTCAAGGCTACAGTTGAAAGAGAAACATGCTTGAAAGTAAAGTGCTTGAGGTCAGATGGAGGGGAAGAGCACCTCTCGAATGAGTTCAGTGATTTTCTGAGGTCTCATGGGATAAAGAGACACTTCACATGCAGGTATACCCCACATCAAAATGGGGTTACAAAAAGGAAAAACAGGCATATTGTAGAAGTTGCACGCGCCTTGATGGCTGAAAAGAATATGCCTAAGTATTTTTGGTCTAAGGCTGTTCATATTGCTGTTTATATTATGAACAAAACTCCCATAGCTACAGTTCATGGTATGATTCCCGAAGAATGTTTTACAGGTAAGAAGCTTGATGTCTCACACTTGAAAGTATTTGGCTGTATTGCATATGTTCATGTGCTAGATGAGTTGCGGAAGAAACTGGATCCAAAGGCTAAAAAGTGTGTCTTTCTTGGATACTCTTTAGAGCAAAAAGGGTATCATTGTTATAACCCTATCACATGTAAGTTCACAGTGAGCAGGGATGTCATCTTTGATGAAATGAGTAGTTGGTATGCATCTAGTGGTGATGCATTGGATGATGATGATCATCATGACACTTATGTGCAGGCTGAAAAACAAGAATCATAGACTCTTAGTGGACCAGAGACATCATCTGGTAGTCCTTGGTCTGGGAGACTAAGGAGTATCTCTACATCTTCAGGTGTATCTATTAGCACTACAGATAAAGACAAAGGAAAGAATAAAGTGTCAGATGGCATTGATGTAGTTCTTGATGGAGACTCTAGTGGCTCAGAGAGCTTGGATGATGAGCTTGGCGTTCCTTCAGTGAGGACTCCAGGTGTGCAGAGAGCACAAGTCAATCCAAAGACTCCATTGAGTGATCGAGTGGTACGTAGGTCTAGCAGGGTGAGATACCCTGTTAACAGATTTGGTTTTGAAGGTTATGTAGCTCACCATTATGCTTATATGGTGAAAGTGATTGAGGATGTTGAGCCCACATGTTTTGAGGAGGCTGTTGGTCATGCTCATTGGGATGCATCAATGGATGAGGAGATGGCTGCATTAGAGGCCAATAAGACTTGGGACCTAGTATCAATAGCTTTCTTGCCGAAGGGCAAGAAAGCTATTGGATGTAAGTGGGTTTATAAGATTAAGCACAATGTAGATGATTCTATTAGTAGGTACAAAGCTAGGCTGGTTACAAAAGGCTATGCCCAACATATGGCATAGATTATGAAGAAACCTTCAGTCCAGTTGCTAGGATGGCAATTGTTAGATGTGTGATTGCTTTGGCAGCAACCAAAGGTTGGAGGTTGCAGCAAATGGATGTGAAGAATGCCTTCTTGCATGGTGATTTGTAGGAAGAAGTGTATATGGATCAGCCAGCAAGTTATGAAGATTTAGAGCATTCCACGTATGTGTGCAGGTTGAAGAAGGCACTCTATGGACTCAAGCAAGCACTTAGAGCATGGTCTGACAAGATCACAGAGTATCTTGTCAATATTGGCTTTTGTGTTTCTGATGTTGATCACACACTTTATGTGAGAAAGGGAGATGCAGGTTTGGTCATTATAGTCATCTATTTGGATGACTTGATTATTGCAGGTGATAGTGATAGTGGGATTGCTGAAGTCAAGGACTTTTTGAAGAAGAAGTTTGAGATGAAGGGTTTAGGTAAGCTAAGGTTCTTCCTTGGCATTGAGGTGATCAGATGTGATGATGGTATATGGCTGTCCCAAAGACAGTATGGCTTGGACATGTTGTCCAAGTATGGTATGACAGCATGCAAACCACTTTCAGTCCCATTGGAGTAGAATGTAAAGTTGAGTGATGATGTTGGGGATGAGATAGAAGACCCTACTATGTTCAGGAGGATAGTGGGGAGTTTGATCTACATGACCATTACAAGGCCAGACTTGAGCTACGCTATTTGATCTGAGCTACACTGTTGGTCTTGTGAGTCAGTTTATGCAAGTACCTAGAAAGCCACATTTAGATGCAGTTAGACACATATTGAGATATGTGAAGTCCACATTATATTATGGACTTTTCTATGAGGCAGGTATAGATGTACAGGTGTTTGGATACATAGATGCAGATTGGGTTGGTAATATGTCTGATAGAAGATCTACTAGCAGATACATGTTCTCTCTTGGTAGTGGATCAGTTACTTGGAGCAGCAAAAAGCAATCTACAGTTGCTTTGTCGAGTACAGAGGCTGAGTATAGAGGTGTTGCTATTGCAGCATGTGAGATAGCATGGCTGCAAAAGTTATTGGCTGATTTAGTTTTGCAGGTGGAAGGTCCAGTTGTCATTTATTGTGACAACATGAGCAGTATACAGTTGGCTAGGAACCGTGTGTTCCATGCTAGGACAAAACATATTGAGGTACACTACCACTTTGTGAGAGAGAAGGTACTAGCAGGTGAGATTGACTTGTTGTATGTCAGCACACATGATCAGATAGCTAACATCTTCACGAAGGAATTGGGTACAAAGAAGCTTCAAAAGTTTCGAAGCTTACTTGGAGTTGCAGAGATATAGTTGAGCTTGAGGGGGAGTGTTCAGATGATAAGCTCAACACATGCAGACATTAATGATGGACCGCCTAGTTAGATGGGTCCACACATCTACACTTAGCATGTCGGTGGTCATTATGACTCTCACACGACTACTAACTCATTACTTATTATATTCAGGTTGTTATACCTATTTACAGCTGGAATAGTTATAGTGCCAGTCAACTAGTGTAGTCAGTTATGCATTGTTTTACTTAGTAGGCTACTTTCCTTTATGTTGTATCTTATCTATACTTTGTGTACATTGTAAAGCATGTGGAATAAGAAGAAGAAACCAGCAAGAAAACGTTTTGGCCTCCATCTCTCTTCTTGTCTCTTGTGAGTGAGCTTCTCCTTGTGCATTCTGTATGTGTTCGGCGCAACATCTTGAGCAAGTCCCCCCACCACGCGATTCGTGACAGCTTTTATGGGCTGAATATTAATGACACTATGGCTAAAATTTCAGTAACTATACATGCAGAAAATGAGGCTGAAACCATAGTGTTGTCAGTATGTTCTTTGGACATGTATGATGTTATAGCATTCTTTGCTCAGCAGGAAGGATTACAATGGGATGAAGCACTTGTAGAGACAAAGTATAAGACAGTTGACAAAAAAGTGAAATCAATTGCTTTGCCACTTCTACAAAAAGTGACGGTTTGTATGAAAAAATGTCAAGGCAGCCAAGCTTACGGGATCTTAAAGATATAGGTCATCAATTTATATCTGAAACATTACAGGAATTGAAAGTTGGTGCAGAAGGGTTTCTTTTGCCTGCTGAAAGAGACTATTTTATGCAGATGTTGGCTAGGTATGGAAAGGCATTTGCATTTCAGCCAACTGAAATAGCTTGTGTGGATCCAAATGTTGTCTCTTCTATGGTAATATTTACTATGCCACATGTACCATGGAACTTGAGGCCTATTCCAGTGCCTAAAGATTACTTGTCAAAATTGATGGATTTGCTAAATGCAAAGATTTGCATGAAGATCTTGGAGCCCTTTTCAACCCCGTACTCAAATCGTTGGTTTACTATACCCAAAAAGAATGGGGCTTTGAGATTTATTTAAGAAATGTAACCGGTCAATAAAGTGACCATAAGAAATGTGGGTGTAGGTCCTATGGTTGATGAATTTTCAAAGGCTTTTGCAGGCATAACGATCTATTCTTTGGGTGATCTTTACTTGGGGTATGATCAGTTTCAACTTGCAATTGAAAGCACGAATATCACAACCATGAAGAATAGATGGGATTGATAGAATGCAAGATGTATGCACGAATGTATCAAAGATGCATAGATTCTTAGGTGCATGTGTGTTCTATTTGATATGGATTCCTCACTTTGCACATGTAGTTGATGCTCTATATCAGCTTCTAAGGAAAGGTCAGAGATTTCATTGGGAAAGGAAGTATCAGAAAGCAATGAAGAAATTGAAGCAGCTCTTAAAATCTTCTCCTACATTGAGAAATGCTAACTATTCACATGCAAAGCCTATCATTATTATTGTTGATACAAGCCCAATCCGAATTGGATGGGCAATCGGGCAAGATGATGAGGAAGGGCAAAGATATGCAATACACTTTGGTGCTAAAGTATTAATTGAACAACAGAGAACATATCCACACGTAAAAAGAGAATTATGGGGAATTGTGATAGCCCTTAAATGTGATAAGAAGTATTTTATGGGTTCTCATGTAGTCATTGAGACTGATTGTTTGCGGTATTGGGTGTGATTACTAGTTGTGCTACTCCAGACATTGCTATGCTTCGATGGAGTGCATACATCAAATCTTTAAACCCTGAATTTCAGCATATTGCAAGAAGAGATAACCTAGTGGCAGCAGACATGTTATCTTGGGCATGCTATGAGAATGAAGATGGGATGATGGATGAGGAGGAAGAATATGACTTTCTTGCGGCTGAAAATGATGTTGTAAGATTGAATTTAGCAATGCAAGGTGTTGCTACAACATTAATAGAAGCTTGGATGACAAAGAGAAGACACTTTAGATATTTTGCATCTTGTGTAGAAGTGTTTTAGGAAGACAAATATGCAAGAGAGTGGCTGAGAATCGGTCAATACCTTAGTATATTAATAAAGAGAGATGAATGGTCAGATGATGAGTTTAAGATGATCAAGAGGAAAGCCTATGGGTTTTTCTTAAAAGATGGATACTTATGAAAACATGCTGAAAAGAAATAGGGTATGCCATTGCGAGTTTTGGGTGACAGAGCTTCACAAGTAAAGGTTATGCAAGAAATTTATGAAAGCTTGCGGGTTAGCCATTGAGGTGTTTGGGTTACTTTTGCAAAGATCAAAGAAAGATATTGGTGGTAGGGTATGTATAAGGATGTTGCTCACTTTGTGGAAATATGTATGACATGTCAAATGTGTTCATCTATGAGACATCAAGATGGATTGCAACCCACATATCCATTTTCTCTTCATTTTAAGTGGGTGGTGGATTGAGTCACGATGCCTACTACAGGTCTTTGGAAAATGAGATATCTTATGCTTGCTCGTGAAGACTTGACTAATCAAGTGGAAGGGAGAGCTCTACATACTAAGACAACAAATACCGTGTGTACCTTTCTCTTAGAAGAGATATTTTGTCAATATGGCTATGTGGAAAAAAATATTGCAGATAGGGGTGAGCTAGATGCAGATGAAGTTCATGATTTCAATGCACGGTTGGGGATAAAGCTTGCTTTAACTTCAACCTATAACCTTGAAGGAAATGAAAAAAGTGAAAGAGGTCATCCACCTATTGTGAAGGGATTGGCAAAAGCATGTGGAGAGAAGGTAAAAGAGTAGCCACGATTGCTCCCTTATGCCTTGTGGGTTGACAGAACAACTCATAGTGCTGTTACAGGATATATGCCTGCAGAATTGATGTATGTTCAAAAACCTTTCATGCTGATAGAAGAGATGAAAGTTTCATGGAGTGTGCTACCTTGGGAGGAGGAGTTGAATCGAGAGGAGTTGTTGGCCTTATGCATTAGATAGTTGGAAAGAAAGTTAGAAGACATAGAGGCAACAATTGCATAGTTAAGGGCAACAAGGATACAGAACAAGAAACGGTTTGACAAAAGACATAGACTAAGACCATGGAACCATACAAGATGGGGATTGGGTATTGGTTTATGATAGTAGTTTAGACAACTAGCATAGTGCCATGTGTAAAGTTTCCAAAAGATGATTTGGACCTTATGTGGTAAGACATGTGTTTGATGATACTAATGTATTAAATGAGCTGGATGGGACAACCATAAAACTTTTCGTAGTAGGGAAAAAAATTAAATTATTCAAGAGGTGGGAATCTACTACCTATGAGATTCCAGAATTGGAAGAAAATAGTGGCCATGATATAGGGGCTAGCCAAGAAGATATGGAAGATGAAGAAGTAAAGGATATGGTTGCAGAGGATGAAGAGGACTTAGAATAAGGTGACAACTAGGACTTTAGCACATACCGGAGGATGTGCAGATTTAGAGGGGGTGGATGTCGTGCCACTATGCGGACACGGTGTGAAAAACTCTGGAGTGCATCATCATCCGACTTTCTTATTGATTAAGAGAGTCAATGTGATCTGAGTCATTAATACTAGTGTGAGTAGCATGAATGGTCCAAAAATACTAGATTTTTGGATAATTTTAGCCTATTTTTGATATAATTTATTGTAAAAATCCAAAAAAGCTAGAAAAAATTCTAGATTAGGATGGCATGCAAAAAGCAAGTTACTTTTTCAGCTAGTTATGGGAATTTTCATTTAAAAAAAGGATGGGCGAAATCGTGCACATCGCGATCACTATTGACAGGCTAAAAATTGCACTTTGAACTTGAAGAAGGAGTGAACTAGGAGATTTTGGACTAGGTGTCCTGGGGTTTTATCCCCCTTCCGAAGCCAACAGAGCCATCAGATTTGAGTTCCGAGCAACAGAGAGGAAGATGCTGTATTGATTCACGTTTTTGGTCTACGAAGGAGCTCTAGGAGATCTAATGCTTGGAGAGTGCTTCTGAGTAGAGCCAGACAAGGGATTCCAGGTTCTATCAATACATATTGATTCAATTCATTGTGCTTTGTCTTTGTCGTGTTTACCTCTTGTCTATTCTTTTTATTCTCTTCCATCTCCTATCTCTACTTCCTTCTATCTCCGATCCTCGATGGATATGAGCTTTCGACAAAAACCCCTCTAACAATGGTGAGGGGCACCCACCGCTTGCAGTGTGCAGGCACAGGTGCTGTCAGTGTAGTAATACACGTGCGACTAGGTGGAGGTACCTTTACCCCCAACACTATGTGTTTGCCATATGAAGGGGCTAATGGCACAACTATCCTCAATTCAAGCTCCAATTCATGATGAAGATGCCATTTCCATTCTCTTGAAGGCTATAAAGAAGGTGTTTCCAACCCTTATAACTACTCTTACAAATATCCCTAATTTGACCTTGGAGAGCACCATCCAATATTGTTTGGATGAGGATAAAAGAAATTTAAAAAAAAGGTATCACTAGTTAAGTATCTACTTTAATAGCTTGTGGGCAACTCTTGGTTCATACTGTTTCCACTAAATGTTGCTTTTGCAATAAAAAGGGATATATTGTAAGCGACTGTTGGAAAAAATCTATTGAAAAAATGAAGTACAACAAATGTAAGAAGATAGGGTATATCACCACCAAATGTCTTACCACACTTGAAGTACAAAAAGAATTGGAGGCCAACTATGTCTCCATAGCAACTAATAATTGACTCTTCTAAATCTCTAAATCCTCTACCTATAAGCACTCTTGTAGCTTGATTTATAAAGGTATCCCATTTGATCGGGGACCGAGAAGGGGGGGGAAATTAACATGTCTTGTAATACAATGCCACTCTAGCATTGAGGGGGAGTGTTGAGAGATAGGCATGTAAACTCAGTGCATCCCAGTGTAAATAAGGGTAGATGAGTGTGAATGGATAGGAGGGCAGGGGAAACCCTAACCCTAGCCATCTAAAGGCTATTTAAATAGCCCTAAGGGTCGCTCTCAAGGTGTGAGAGAGGACCCCAGCTGTACTTTTGAGCAACTTACTAAGCAAGATTTTGTTCTTGTACTTTGAGCTCTCTTCTCCCTCTTGTGCACACTTTTCCATGTTGCTACTCTGATATTCTAACAAAATTCACATAGCACAATGTGCAATGTATTGCATCCAAATGTGGCTTCCATAGAAGCTACATAAGTTAACTCTCCAAACCAATTATGTAGTTTAGGTCTAGCCTAGTGATTGTTAAATAGATAAGGCTTTCCACAATCTTCCAATACATAGTGGCATCCTTAATCAAGTCACCCTTATATGGACTAAGCTTAGCATTAACATCCAAATGCATAGGATACATATTATCTCTGTGACAGCCATATACCCTATCGAGTCTTTATTATGTCTATACCAAGAAAATAGTGCAATTCTCAAAAATCCTTCATCTCAAATTCAGTCTTGAGAAGATGCTTTACATGGTCAATCTCTATCTCACTGTCACCCACAATGATCAAATCATCCACATAAATAGTAATGACGAGAATACCTACATTACTCTCACATATATAGAGTGAGTGATTAGCCTGTGCTATGGAGAATCTAATGCTAACAAGAAAATTTACAATCCTATCATGCCATACTCTGTGTGCTTGCTTCAGCCTGTATAAGGCCTTAGCAAGCCTACATACATAATTTGGATGTTTCTCATCTAGATAACCATGTGGCTACTCCACATAGATTTCCTCTTGCAACAAATCCCCTTGTAGGAAGGCATTCCTAACATCTATTTGATGTATGATATAACCCTTTGATGCAATTATTGCTATGATAACCCTTATAGTGGCCATTTTCGCTAATAGAGAAAAAATCCCCTCATAATCAGTACCATGAGTCTATGCATACCAATTGGTAACTAGTCATGCCTTATAGCGCTAAATAGATCCACATGGCACACTCCCATGTGTCATTCTCCCTAAGTGCAACCATTTCTTCATCCATAGCATGATCCTAAGACTCATTACCCATTGCATCCTCAAAACAAGTGGATTCCACATCTTGCACAACCTTAGCCATATATAGTTGTCATGTGTCAATCATTGCATTGGCTTTCTTACTCTATTCGACATGCATGGACTTGAATCACTACTAAGTGCTCTAGGATTCTCTTGTACATACCAGATGTTTTAATAGGTAGAATCCCAAATTTCTCATCTAGACTCTAGCCATCTCAATCAACATCAACATGAGAGAAACATGATGATATATATTTCATAATAGGTGAGTCCCCAACTTTATCTTTATCTTTTCTTGATATCTATGATGCACTTAGTGGAGTAACCTCTGACCTTGATCTACCACTCCAAAGTCTATCAACAGGACTATGACTAGGAGACTCTTGTGGTCCACTTAATGTATGTGTTGACCTATTTTCTATACAACTACACTCTCATGCTCATTAGTCCCAACTACATTCTACACATTACTGTACTAGCTACTCATTTGATAAAAAATAACATCCTTGCTAACTCTCAGCTCATGTGTTATAGGGTTATAATATATATATCCCTTCTTCTCAAGAGAATATTCCACAAGTACATTTTTTTTGCTTTGGGATGATCCAATTTGCTGTGCAACTCATTAGGAATATGCACATAAGCAATACATCCAAATGCTTTCAAATGGGACATACCTGTAAACTTTTCTTTGAGTGTCATACCATGTAGTAGTGGAAATCTTTTTCATAATGTATACAGTAGTAGTAACTGCTTCAACCCAATAGTAAAGAGGCAAATTTCTTTATGACATCAATGAACAATCCATCTTTGCAATATGTCTATTTTTTCATTTAGCAACTCCATTTTGTTACAAAATATATCTACATGTATACCATCTATATATACCATTTTTTTTGTAAGAAATCAAAAAACTCATTGGAGAAATATTCTCCCCCTCCATCTAACCTTAGGTATTTAATGTATAACTTCATCTCTTCTCAACCAAAGCCTTAAATCTTTTAAACAGAGTGAGTATCTCACTTTTCTCATGCATAAAGTAAACCCATAATTTGTGAGTCATCAATTACGGAAACATAATACTTGCAAACCACTCAAAGTTATAGTCTTTGTAGGACCCCAAACATCAGGATATATTAATTCAAGTAGCTTTATGCATACATGCTTTTTATGTGGAAACATAGGCCTTGCTTTCCAAATTGACATGCTTCGCATACTTTACACATCCAATGAAATTTCAACATAAGCAAACCATCTATAAGATGTTTTGAATGCATATCTTTTAGCTGCTACATATTCACATGACCAATTCTCTTATGCCAAATTTTAATATTAGTCACAACATCTAAAACTTGTGCAAACATGGTAGCATTAATTTTAGGCAAATTTACATCAAGAGTAAACAATCTACAACACATTTTCTTTTTGTAATCAACTTGTAATCCATAAGAACCATCAAATGTGAACTGAGCATACAACCCTCATTCTACCATTTAACAAACATAAACTAATTTGTTTGTAATATTTGATACATGCATAAAATTAACCAAATACTTAGTTTTACTATCCTATATACTCAAAGGAATATTTCTAATATGACTAATGGGTTGAGTTGTATCATCCCATGCCTCCACATAGCATGGAGTATTTGGATTGCACATCTCTCTAAACCCCTCTTCATGAGAACTCATGTGGTTAGAGACACCTAATTCTACATACCATACATCATTCTTTGTTGAACCATTAGCAGTCACAATTTTCATAAATTGCTACATAACAAACAATTGTTCACCTCCGTCATCATCGTTTTTGCTTCTATTAGATGCATAATTGCCTTCTTTCTTTATCCAAATTTAAATCGTAGCATTCTTTTTGAAACATTTTTTAGAAACGTGGCCTTTTTAACTACAATGCCAGCACACCCTATTATCACAAGAATTCTATTGCCTATTAGAATATGCAACTTAGTCTCTTTGATTCCCCCTTCCTCGAGATTGTCCTCCTCTATTTTGATGTGCATCATAACTTTGACTATGACCACCACCTTGGCCTTTGCCCCATCATGACCTCTATCTCTACTAGTAGAGTAAAACACTTATTCAAACTTGTTCTTGCTTTGAGAAGAAGAGGAATCCAAGTTAAGGTTCTTCTCCTCAAGTATCAACAGTGAAATCAAGTGTGTAAAATCAAGCATATAATCTCTTACATTCATAGATGATATGAAGCTCTTGTATTTATTTCCAAGTCCATCTAAGTATGCACACACAACATCATTATCATCAACTATCACACTGATGGATCCAAGAGCTTCCACAATACTCTTGATCTTCAAGGTGTAATCATTAATGGATAGGTTTCCTCTTTTCACTTGGTTTAGCTCTAACTTAAAACTTCAGGTGCTCCTATCATTAGGAAAAAAATGAACTCACAAATGGGCCTTTTAGCCCCTCCTCTCTCCTCCTTAAAATAAGGAAAATAGGAGAGAAAAATAGTAAAATAATATTCTCTCTCCACTTTTGCAATCTCGTTTTGCCTTTTTTATATTATCTACAAAGATATACTCATATTCCTTCTCTCTCCTCATCTAAGAAGTTTTTTTCAGCCAAAATTTTTATTAAAAAAGGAGTTAGTTATGGGAGTGTGGTGCTTCGTTTTCAATGCAAAATGATTAGTAGATACAACACAATTGATTTTTTAATTGAGACCAAGAAAAATGAAAATTTGAAAGTTTCTTTTAAGATATTTTGGGGATTTTTAATATTATAGATTTTGGTAAAAAAACGAACCAACTGGTCAAATTTTGTGTTTTTTGGAAACGTTTTTGGAGGTAAAATAGAAATGTCTAAAATACGAAAAGTCTTGGACATGCCTACCCTTTGAGCTATTTTTTCCCATATCTATACTCTCTTGTGGCTCTATTGTGACCTCTTCTCTGTGTTTATGCAACCTTCATTAACAGAGTGAATTACTTACACCCTCCTTTCCCTTGGCACCTTTGTGTGCCTCTCTGTGCATCTTCACTCTACCTCCCATGACAACCAAGTAGGCTCCCCGTTTCTATTAATAGTAAAATGAATACGGAAAAGAAGGAGCTGCATATTGAGGTAGAGATTAAATATGTCCTATTATTCAAAAGAACCTAGTGTACTAGTGTCAACCTTTAGGTTTTGTAGAGTTACAGGTAAATGGGATTGAAACATGTGGATTTGTGTGTTGATGGGGGAATCTATCCAATTGACCCCTTAAACAATAGACCTCCAACTTTCTCAGGAATCAAAAATTTGCTGAAGTATGTGTGTGAGGGTGAAAATGGGTTGCTCGATTACACTAGGCAGCTCAATGATAAGGCTTTCAAAGTATTTACAACTTGCCAAGCAACCATAAAAAATTACCATGATGTGATCGTTGCACATCAACTTCATTGAAAACAGCTCATAGGACAAGTGGTACAGCTAAATGACACTATAATTCAATAAAACAATCAAATTATTTCAATGTAGGACACTATCCATGACATTGGTATCTCATATGAGGAGGCAAAGGCACAATTGGACAACTTGAGAAAGATCAATAGCAAGTTAGCACAGGAGTGCAAACAAAAGAAAAAGCCAATCAATGAGTTAATTGTGAATATCGGCTAGTGGAAGCGACATATCAAAGTATGTAAGGTAGCTCAGAAAGAGAACCTAGGTGAGGGTGAGGTTGGATCGCGTATTAGTAGATTGTTAAAGGCAAGTACATTGGAAAATGCTTTGAGCAATCCTAAGTTTAAGGCTATGAAGGAAAAGGTGATTAAGTGCACATTAAAAGATGTGTCAAATGAGTTCTCAACTGTGGATGGACAATCTATTTGTGATAGGGCCGGTATTAACACAACGACTTACTCAAAGATATTCAAAGGTGTGAATGTTGGGCTTAGTCGTGTGCTGAAGAGAAATAGAATCGTGCCTCTTCCTCAACCTTCAAAGTTAGTTGCATGCTTTTGTTAGAATCATGGAGAAACTTGTATATGAATACATTTGCTTTGCTTATAGGATGTAACTAGAAAAAGAAGCCATTGCAATGTGTAGGAATGTGGAGCAAATGATATCAGAAATTGGGCTACACAAGCATCAAGTGATGATTGAAAAAGATAAGAAGAGATCAGGAAAATTTGGTAACTTGCCAAAAATGCCTTGCTTTGGAGGAGCAAAGGCTACGAAGTTTCTCTCAGCACCCACATCAATGAGGAAGGGAATGTCATGGTTCGTAGGCTGCAGGACTACGATGGGTGAAAAAAGTTACATTTTGCAGTTCCTGATCAAAGTAATGGAGCAAAAAAAAGGTTCGCCAAAAGGCTCCCATTTTGAAGCTTAAAGCTTCTTTAAGCTTATAAAGCTTTAGTTTTAAGCTTTTAAGTCTTATGGAAATTGAGACTTATCTCTGGTTCTTGATGACTTGAAGAAAAGGATGTAGGAGTGGTCCTCCGCTGCTACAGGCTGGTCCTTCGCGATCTGATGATGGAAACAGAGGTTCTTGATTGCCAGGAATCCACTCGTATCGACCGTTTGTGTGACGAGATTGACCGTAGAGCTCGATCGTTCCAGGAGCTCCGCCTTCGCACAAGATGGGTAACGATTGGAAGCTCTTGATTCAGCTTCGCTTTGATACCACTGACGCGTAGATTGGATGCTATACACTCACGTAGTGAATGCGGGAAGGTCCCCAAGAACAATAGAACTCTACTTTTTGCACAAAACTCAAGGTAAAAAGCATGCAGGACATGAACAAGAGACCAATTGGGTGCAATCTCCCCCCATGCCTTGTGTGAGCGCTCCACAAAGCATGTATTTTATGTATTAATCATCTTCAAGCTCAAATAATAGCCCAAATTACAAAATAGCAAGCTTTTAGCTTTTGAGTTTGCTTTAGCACAAAATAGGAATAAAGCTAACGGGCGGTGCCCAAAGAGTCTGGCATACCCAATACAATGTCCAAGTACAAATAACATAATCGTGCGCCCATGTGTATACAAAATAATAAATAAATATCCAATGTCTCAATGAATAGGCGCGACAAAATATAGGCGCCATGCCTAAGGTATGCGCCCATCAAAATATAAATGATAAATCGAATACTTGCTATCCTCCAATGCTTTCCTCCGCCACTGCTGCTATCTCTACACATGAACTGAAGCATTCACAATCGTTAGTAAAATAATACAATTAAACCGACAAAAGTGAATACCTAGCAGTCTTCAGCTACATAAATAAATCAATTGGTTAGAAATCAATCCTAACCTTAATTTATTACGAGTGCGCACTCTAAACTCATAAACGTTTATTAATTTAATATGCATTTTGCGGAATCACCCGCTATGGAATCACCCATGTACACACTAAATTAATAAAACGCCCGAAAAGGATAGGCGTCCCCATCAACTTCTCGCACAAAGAATCCACTTTGTGTATGAGCCCCGGTCATCAAAGTTTACGGAATCCACCGTAAAACCTCACGGAATCCACTGTAGCACGGAATCCACCGTGGCACGGAATCCACCGTGAAATATGCCTCCTGGCATCGAGTTGTGAGGTACACTGACTCTGATTATGCAGGACATGTAGATAGTAGGAAGTCCACTTCCGGCTATGTATTCACCTATGCTGGAGTTGCTATTTCTTGGATGTCCAGGGTGTAGAAATGCACGGCCCTTTCTACTATAGAGGCTGAGTATGTTGCAGCCACCACTGAGGTTTGCAAGGAGGCCATTTGGTTGGGTCATTTAGTTGCTGACCTTGGCATTGATGCTATCTCTACACTGCATTCGGATTCTATGAGTGCTATTCAGTTAGCTAAGAATCCAGTCTTCTATGCGAAGACGAAACACATTGAGGTGAGGCATCACTTCATACGTGGGGTCGTTGAGGACAAGTCTGTTGATCTTGTCAAGATCTCGACTGACCAGAATCCTGCAGATCTACTCACGAAAAGCCTCTCTACGGAGCGCTTTGCCTTCCTCAGGAGGTTGATGGGCATGGGATGAGATGACGTCTTTCCTCATCCTGTTGTACATGTGTACATGTTGTACTGTCTTTTTTCTTTTTCTTTTCATTCCTCACTGGGGCAGATTCACCTTTAAGTGGGAGGTTGCTGGGGGTAAAGGCGCCTCTGCCTAGCCGCCCATGTATTACTACACTGACAGTCACTGCCATTGCACACTGCAGGTGGCGGGCGCCCATCACCGTCACTTTATTCTTTATTCTTTTAGTGACAGTTTGAATAAAGGAAGGCCCGGTCACACATTGTGACTGTTGGAGTTCCTATTTCTAGTCTCTCCCTTTCTTGCTCTTGCTCTCCCGCCATAGCTCTCGAGTCCAACCTTTGATCTGTTGCTCCCTTTCACTCTTTTGGTACATTTTTTTTGCTTGCACTGATATCCTTCCAAGCTCCATGTGTTATATCTATGAGCTAGGAAGCTTGCGAGCTTTCATTGGTTGTAGTGGGAAATAGGACAGCTCACCTTTTTAGAATTTTTGGTAACACATGAAGACAAGATCCATAATATGCTTTGTTTCTTTTAGTTGATTGAAAATTTCTCAAGATGCGGTTTTCCTTTTGCAAGTGCAAATGGCGACTACAGAGATTCCACCACTCAAACTAGTTGAAATGTCTACTTTGGTTTCCATTAAGGATTCTCACATTGAAGGAAAGGTTATATTTTTCATACAACAATGCAAGGAGTTTGATCTTGAAACTAGCATGTGGGGCATTGGAACCTTGAGGTTCAAAATACTCACCAACTTTGACAATGTGATTAGTAGTATCCTAGAACTAGGGAGTTGGTGGGTAAGTGTGAACTTCGCGACTATATTAAGGCAACTAATGGCCCAATTTATTTTTCCATATGTTACAACATTTTTTGAAACTATGATCCTAAAACTAAAATAAGCTTGATAGGACATTGGGTAGGAATAGAGTTCTAGGAAAGTAGCACATACTTCAAAGCTGGTAGAACAAGTTTTAGGCCATTAGCAAGGATCGAAGAAACATGGTTGACCCATAAGAACTCCTCTATTAGACCAAAGGTGGGATGATAATCCTATGTCACTCAAGATGGATTTTTATTCTTAGCCATTCACGAGGAAGAGCTTAGAGTCACTACACATGTTTTCCATAAATCAAAATCATTAAGACTCTTATGGAGGATATACTTTCTATTGAGATTGTCCAATGAGATTTGAATGAGCTATGCATGGAATCAATTCATGAGCCCCTCTCCTAGGTGCATGATGCCCTTGGAAAGGCTCCTATGGAGAAGCTTACCTTTGTTGAGTCTAAACAAAGCATTATCAATTATGGCAATGCATTGTCTAAGGTCATCACGATGACTTTGGGACTTTTAGAATAGGTGCTACAATTGAAGACTTAGTTTATCCAGCCAACCTTGCTTGGTGATGGGCACATATTCTCACTGGAAACATTAGTAATGAAAGAATCATCCCAAGAATGGATCAATCCAGTTAGAAGATGATGGCCAAGAGAGGAAGATGAGCCTAGCTCGGAGTAGCCATGTAAGAAAAATAACTAAAAAGGTAGTAAGAAGGAAGAAGAATACTAGCAAGAACTCAAGGTAGCCATTAAGGAGACTCTAAAGAAAGTATAATTAATGAAGGAAGATTTTTTAAAGGAGAAGTAGGACACACCCATTTCCTTGTGGGAATCTTATGAAGAGGAAATAAGAAAAAGAGAAGCATCCATTCCACAAAGATTTGAGGAAGAACTTGCTAAAAGAGCAAAAATCTTTAGCAAAGGGAAAGGGAAAGAAAAAGTTCCATATGATCAACCTATGGTTTCCCAATAGATTTTTACATATCCATGGCCATTATCCAATCTATGTAAACAAAGACTATTGAGTTTGAGAAGGGTAAGCAGGTTGAAGATGTCACAATGATTTCCTATAAAGAAAAACAGTCTACAGAGCTTACCATTGGGTCATGGAAATGCAAAGGGAGGATACCATGTAGTCTAGGCGTTGTTAGCACTCTAGACATGCGGAGCTAAAGTAGGAAGAAACAAACTATCCAAGAGTAGCTAGAGATGCATAAGAGAATGAGGAGGAAATAATTGCTCACCAAGAGTTCTTGAGATGCTCAACTCAAGAACTTCATGACTAATAGGTCCAAATTGAAGAGAATGGTAAGGACATGGAAGAACTAAAATAAGCTAAAACCTTGAGGGAACATGATAATTTTACAAAAATATATATTGCAAATCCCATAATGCAATTAAAGTAAGAGAAGGCAAGGATAATAGTGCTCACTAGAGAGTTGTTAGTTGTCACTCATTAGACTCAAGTTCTAATCCAAGAAAGACTAAGAAGATTGATTACTTGTGTGACAATGGCTACAATGATCAAGTGATGTGGGACATAGGTTTAGGATAATCAGAGTCTTTTCAACCAAGTGTTTTGTGACTTTAGTCTATAGTTGGAACATCTTTTGCATTGGAACCACATGGGATTATGACATCTCCTTTTGACTACATGGACCCATTAGATATTGATGAACCAAGGAGGAAGTTGAGTTAGAATCTCATGATTGCACCGACACCAAGTTTGGCACCTAATGCTCAAGAGCATTATGAAACAATGCCATAATCTTGGAGGTTTCACTATAATATCACATGCATTCAAGGCCTATTTGTAAATGCCCTTATGTGCAATTTTTCCTTGAATAAAAACAACCCTTTTTTATTCAATTTGTAAATAACCCATTTATATGTCCCCTTTCGTATGTAAAAAAATGTTATTTAAAAATACATTATTTCAAACCCACATGATACACACATATTTCATTAGTGACCCCCCCCACCTCCCCCCCCCAAAAAAAAAACAAGTCCTATGGGCTTTTACACAAAGAGTGCTAGATCATTTGAGACTTGCAAGGAATAGAAGCACAAAGTGATTTTTTGAATTGATCATAGCTTTTGACTTAAATGTGTATAAGGAAGCCAAATTTCAAAAGGAATAGCCACTCGTCATAGTGTAGAAACTCATAAAAGTGGAAAAAAATATAGCTAGGAGATGGTTGAAACAATGAGACAATTCATCTTTTGAGGTAGCTTGTAAAATTTCCAAGAATAAGAGCCAATGAGATTACCTCACTAAGAAACCACAAGATGTGTGGAAATTTCAACCAAAATGAAGGTACATTGTTGTTGAAGCAAATGGGCTATCCTTGTGTGTCTTTTGTTACTCCAATCGATAGGCATATACACTTCATTGTCCTTATCCAACAAGTCATGAGTGGGGCTATAATGCTTAAAGTAAATGCACATATAGCTTTCCAAAACTCTTCAATGCCAATATGCTACAACCAACATGATTTATTTTTCTAGTTGAGGGATCTACAATCATCTTTCAATAGCTTCATCAAGTGGTTTACAAAATATTGCACTGATCCTTTATTCATTCTCACCTATAACTACCATTGCTTGCTAGTTAAGCTCCTATAGCAACCATTGACTCCCTATTAGGATGACCTACATATTTTATTATTTGAAATCAATGCAGGAATTAATCATGTGGCTCGAACCCACTTGTATGCTTTACTTTACCCATCTACTATGTAGCTTTGCTAGAGGACATGGTGGATAAGTGATTTACTCAGTGTGCCGATCTATTCTATTTAGAGTCATCCATTATACTTTGTGAGTCACATAAGATATTTTTTCAATAAATAAATGGTGTCTATCATACATACTACATCAACTCCCTAAGTAGCCATCTTGTATCATTTCTAAAACAAAAAAAAAACAACAAAAGATAATAATAATAATAATAATAGAGAATGAAAAAATAAAAAAAAAGATAGCAATGGCTCCAAGGTAGTAGGTGCATACATATTCAATGCACCTAGGGTTTCTCAAGTAGGTACCTATGGTGGCGTTTCTCGATTAGCTTCCTTTCTCACTGCCTAGCCATTTCCGCCCTCACTATATAGACTTGGGGCACATCAAGGGTAGGACACTGAGGTCTACTCAGATCACTTGTTACCCTAGGCTTTACACCACATAACAAATTTTTACCAACTAGGTCCTCAAGTGTGGGACAACACTTCAAGCTTTCTTGGAGCTTGACCCATCTACCCCTTAGGGGGAGCACAAGTTGACTTGTAAGATTTTTTATGAAGAACCATCTGAAGACCCATCAACTTTGGTGCACCCTAACTCATCATCATTCTTTGTTCTATTCTTCTTCTATAATGGTGCTACTAGTGATTCCCTAGCAGATAGCATCTTTCTATCATTGATCCACAACTTCTTCACTCACCATCTATTAATGCACTAGTAATTTATATTGTCAGTAGGAACATTATTTTCTCCATCAACAACAATTCTTCATCAATAGCATACATTACTCCTCCATTAGGACCATTATTTCTTCAAAGCTACCGCATTGATTTGTCTTAGCATTTCACAATTATTTTGATGTGACTACCATGGAACTTTTACTTGTCTCAAATGGGAATAGTGTTAATAGTAAATATAGCACGAAATGCCAAAGAATGTCAAAGAAAAGTTAAAGTGTATTAGAATATTAGTGTTTTATTTTTAGACATGTATCATTTCATGGACACATTTTTATGTTATACTTGTATTATTTTGTGAGAGTTTGTCTCTCTGTTATGCACATAGAATAGAATAATTTTCTATAGTTGTATTTGGCACACTGACAATTGTTGTGTAAATAACACATTTGAAAATGTAATAGCAATAGTCTAGGATAGATTCAATTTAGTTAAGGTAGAAGCATGCATCAAGGAAGGTCTGCCAAAAGCCCACAAAAGGGGTAGGATAACCAAGAAAAAGTGCAAACCTAATTCATAGTTTTGGAAACCCTAAAATGCAAAAGAGGTGCAAACACTAACTTGTAGAGCGGCATAACCTTGATGTTAACTTTGGTCTATACTAATTTTGGACTATAACATGGAAAGGTAAGATATGTGAGTTTACTATGCCTCAAAGCTAGTCATGTGTTCTTAATTTCTAAGGTTAGAGAGAAGGATGCATGGTTAGTTAGAGTGGAGTGTCGAGGGACAAGGTGAAAAAAAGTGAGTTGTCACCAAAGTAAGTCTTCAAGATTTTGGACTATAACATGGAAAGGCAAGATATATGAGATCACTATGCCTCAAAGCTAGTCTTTTATTCTTAATTTCTTGGGTTAGACAGAAGAATGCACGGTTAATTATGGCGAAGTCTTGAGAAGACAAGGTGAAAGATTGTCATTGAAGTGAGTTGCAACTTCTGAAAGAATAGGTCCATCCAACATCTTGGCTATTGTGTGTTTAGCCCAACACACTCACCTACCAAGTGAAGTTCTAGCCCACTATGTGGAGGAACCACTAGAAGACATATTGTTCATGAGCCCCTACATCTTTTACCATGAAGAAGGAAATGAGATCCTAATGGACTACTGACCCATTCCAATGATGGTTCTTGGGCACAAAAGAGATCGTGGGATGATTCAAACCAGGGAAAGAAACTCTTGTTGATATTCTGGTCAATGCAAGCACATATCATCTCAATGCCACCATGAGAAATGTGATTCCAAAAAGGACAAATAATTAGAGCCACAATGCCCCAAGTGTGGCATCACTTAGCCTTTCCATGATTTCCCAAAGCATCAAGTCTCTAGTAAGGCCATCATGCCCTTTGTGCCACTAAGCCTACTTAGCATTAAGTCATTAGATATAGACTATAGGTCCATACCATTAACTGTAATAAAACTTAGTCTAAGAATAGTAGAGCTAGCTTGATCATCCACTGGGAGAAAAAAATAGGAAAAAAGTTTAAAAAGTCGCATTACCAAGTTGATTCTTAAGAGTAAAAAAGCAATATAAATAACACCTAGCAAATAGGACCAAACCTGAAACTGCTACTATGTCACCAAAAATAGAAAAAACTAAAAGGACAAAGGTGGGAGAGTAGCCAATCCCAAACATCAACTCAAGGACATGATAATGTGAAAGATTGGGTCAAGGAGGCTCAAGATCAATTTCAAGGCAATGAAGTAGAGTTGGACCAAAATGATTAAAGAATATCAATAACCATGCCATAATCAACCCCTATAGGTCCCGATACCTTTGGGAGATCTAAGTCCAACCCAAAAGATGATGAAGGGTTACTAATGATGTCCTCCCAAAAGATGTTGGAGGGTTTCCAATCATGGTCCACTAAACCTATTCTTGAAAATATAGCTTTCCAAGGTATCAACCCAAGAGCATATTTTCTAAGCATTGTGCCTAACAAAACCCTAGGAGTTTTAGGAGCGAATCCCTTATGGGAAGTATTTGAAAGGCATGCTATACTTCCAGTAGTAGTTACCTTAGGTGTCATAGTGCTAGTGTGAGCGTTGTCAACTCTTTAGTGGTCTAAGCATGGGATATCCCACTAATCGAGAACATATACTACTTCAACTTCACATTGGTCAATGGATCAAAATTCAAACTTTTTGGAGTCCTTAGGGGCTGGCTAGCCAAAAATAGAAAAGTGTGGTTCTTAGACAATTTTGTTGTTATGAAAGTAGTGTATGCAGAGATGGAGACATGCAAGACTTCCAAAGGAGTGTATGCAGAGATGGAGACATGAAAGACTTCTAAAGTTGACCTTTATGCCATCACTAGCATAGTCAAAGGCAACATGTTGTGTTTTATAAGCGATAGATAATTGAATGTAAACATACTATATCTTAAGGATGAGATAGATTAAATGCATAAACAATGACTAGTAATGGCTAATCAAGCAAAGATTAATGACCTACTCTCTATTTGACTACACCTTGTGGTCCAAATGCACCATGCTATGATATTGGCAAAGCTTAATGACCTACCCTCTTCTTAGCAACACCACATAGTCCAAATATACCAAGCTATGATGCTAGAATCAACACCCATATGTGATGATATCCATGCATCCATTGTGCCTATGCAAGTAGTCTAGGGTGGGGATGCTATTAAAATGCTCTCTAATAATGAGAAAATAATGGCTCCCTTAAACATCCTCATAGCCACATGATAGACCTCTATCTACGACCCAATCTACAAGACCCCTTGTCACCACCATGGCCTTTGTTGTGTCATGGAGTATCACTTAGGCTCTCCTCCATACCTCAAAAGCTTTGGCATAATCCCAAACTTATGGGAGATTTTGGATATTAAGAAGCACATTTTTGTGAACATCCATGCAAAATAGAACTAACCATTTTGCCTGAGCTCCATAAAATATGCAACCTTGGAAGTGCATTAGCTCGTTATTCATGGGCTCCATTTTCTTATAAGAAAGTCTAATGGGTCCATGTCTCTTTGCATCCTCTTTTTTCATGTCACATGTGGCTATCATCATGAACTCTACACACTCTATGATGATACATTAAAAAATTGTGTTGATTTTCTCTATATGTAAGAATATTGGAGATTTCCAAGAATGCCTTATGAGAATCCATGGAAAAAATATGAGCTAAGTAGAGCGCTAAAGGGAGGGCTTAAGAACAAAAATTTATTAGAAAACCTCAAATCCTTGGAGGAACTCTCAAAAGCTTCAAAGTGAAGTTTGAGTGTGCTCCATGATCAAAAGTTCGTGTACACTCATGTACTCCAAACCACTCAAGTTTTAGAAAGATTTGAATGCCTATAAGATTATTATGATTGTTTTGGAATATGTATCCAAAGGAGAGGACTTAGATGAAAAATTCAAGATCAAGCTTTAGATAATAAACTAGAAATGATCAATTATGACACCAATGGATGGACCATAAAGTAAATGCCAAGTTGATCCTACTTTGAAAAGAACAATTAGATTGTTAGTCCATGGTGGAGTGATTGGGCTTTACAACAAGCAAAAGTGGTTAGGTCTTTTGGATATCTTGGACTATGAGAGAGCTAGACTTGAGTTACTAGATGTAGCCACCCTATTCTAAGTAAAAGCATATAGAGAAAATGGCACTCAGAATTAAGAGGAAACAATAAGCACAAAAACTATTCCATATATTCCTCAATCCATCAAAAGCCATGTATACCAACTTTGGAGACAACCAAAGGGCAATTGATGGATATCAAGGACTCAAAGGTTGAGCTACAAAAGAAATAGCATAATCTCCCCAAATTATTTACAAAGTCCAAAAAAGGATATCACATTATAATGATAGTAGGGGGCTAAGAGCACAAAGAGGATGCTAGCAAGCTTATCAAAAGACTTACAAAGTTGATAGAGATAAACTTGACTAGAGAGGGACCCTGACTTATGTTTTTTGTTGATGATCTCATCAAGAAAGGGGAAACTAAGCTATTACATCCCCTAAAGGAATACTTGGATGTGCTCATTTGGTCTATGAGGACCTAAAAGGAATATCCTCTAAAATCATTGCTACAATATTCTAGGCAATCAATGCTAAACTTGTAAAACAACAACCATGCACATGTAGTCAAAGAGTATCTCAATAAGCTTCTCAAAATCAATTCCACATGCGATATTAAGCACATGGATTGAATGTCATGAATGGTTGTGGGGCTCAAGAAGAATGACAAGATCTGAGCATATATGAACTATAAAAAGTCAATGTTACAACTAAGAGGGACAACTCTTTGATATAACACATAGAGCATATGCTTGAATATATGGTAGTCAAGAAAGCTTATATATTTCTTGACAAAATTTTGGATTGCAATCAAGTGCAAGTCCATCTACATGATAGGAAAAAAATTACCTTTGCCATAAAATGAAGGTATTTACATGCATTGTCATGCTATTTGGCTTGACCAATACTCTAGAAACTATTGGGGGTTAAAGGCTACCTATGTCTAGCCACTTGTATTTACCTTGTACTCTCAGTACCCATACACTTGTACACACTGCAATCAGCACCACTATTAATTTATTACTTATTCTTTACTATGATAGACAGTGAAGGGAAGGCAAGTCACACATTGGAAGTTTCCACACATGAGTCTCTCTCTCTCTCTCTCTCTCTCTCTCTCTCTCTCTCTCTCTCTCTCTCTCTCTCTCTCTCTCTCTCTCTCTCTCTCTCTCTCTCTCTCTCTCTCTCTCTCTCTCTCTCTCTCTCTCTCTCTCTCGTTCGAACCTCCACAACTCTTGCTCTTGCTTCCACTTGTGCTCTTCTCTCTCACTCCTGCACACCTTTTCAATTGATATGAGAGTAGGCATTCAAGAAGCTTCATCCAACCCAAGAAAGAAAGCTTCAAACCCATCTTCCATGGTAGCCATGTCTTCAATCATTTGTGGTAAATATTTGCCCCCTACATTCCCCAACTCATTCTTCTTCTTCAAGAGAATCTTTGGTTAGTGCCGAGTGACTTAGGAGAGTTAGTAGTAGTGGGAGAAGCCCTACGATACTAGCATGCAAATTTTGATGCATTTTTAAGAGTCTTGTCATGCTTAATTTTCCTCAGCCATTTTGTTCAAGCACTTCTCCTAGCTTTTGCTCAGCTATTGGGTACTTCTTCTGGCACTTTTGGCTCCATTTTTGGCATCATTCGAAAAGAAATCATCCACCATTTATTGTTATATATGGACAAACCCATTGTTCACAATTTGGGACATCAAGCATTGAATATTTATGCTTCATTGATGCTTATTCACTAAGATTTTAATGATGGATGATGTAATGATACTTGGGGATGCTCTACAAATTGATTAGAGCTCATTTTTCTTAGCCATTGGAAGGATCTTTGTTGTCATAAATTTTGGATAGTAAGCATGTGCTTTGAATGTTAGTGTAATCTATTTTTACATGCAATTTGGGAATGCTCTTTGATCATATGTATGCTTGACACTACTGGTCATGTATGGATATGGTCTCCTTTGAAACTTTAGCTTTGATTCTAGGCTCTCTTCCATCCATATTTGTAGAGGTTTCATGGTTTAGTAATTTTTTGTTTACAAGCTTGGAAGCTTATATTATTTACATGCTCTCAAAAGTATTATTTGATCTTTGGGCTTCTAGATGTTATGACATACATGAATTGAGCTTGCTTTGCTATTGGATTCTTTCCTTCATATATGAACATCCACAAGCTTCTTGAGCTAGTACAACTATGAAGTCGAGCTCTACTTATTATCACATGTCTTGTTCCATAATCACCGTGCATCTCTAGTAGTCTTGTTATCACATGTCACACATCAAGTTCTTTTTGCTTTATGCCTTTGTATTTCAACGGCTTAATTTGCTTCTTTTAGACCAAGACTTGCTAAATTTTTGTCTTCTAGTAGTTAAAATTGTCAAGGTTCTCCCATTAGAAGAAAATCGGAGTATGTCTACTCATTTGAATGAGTTCCATTCTATTTGCAACCAATTTATATCACAAAATATTGTCTTTCGTGACAATACTAAGTCTATGTTCTTGCTTGTCACTCTCCCTCAGTCATGGGACATATTTCGTACTACCATAAGTACTAATGCTCCCTAGGGTGGTTTTCCATGCTCATATGTAGAGGGAGCTTTACTCATTGAAGAGGTTAACAAGAATAATGTTGATACAACCCATGCCTTTCATACTCTCATAGTTTGAGGTAGAAATGATGCTACAGGTAGTAGTTACTGTCATGGTAGAGACCCACAATAGAATAGGTCTAAGTTTAGATCTCGTGGGAAAATTGGTAGCAAATCTCATGATCCCAAGACTTTAATCACATGCCATTATTGCAAGTAGTAGGGGCATATATGGCCACAATGCCATAATATGTGCCAAGATAGGCATGATAAAGGCAAAGGGAAAATGTAGGATAATGGTAAATCATTAAATGATTAGTGCATCACTAAATCCACTATCAAGATTGAAGAGATTAATACATTGGAGTACAATTCAAATGACTATATATTGATTGCTTCTTCACTTGCTACCACACAACTGACTAATGGTCACTTCTCATTCTCTCAGTGTTGGTTCCTTGATTTGGGGGCTTCCTTTCTTATGACCCCACATCAAAGTTGGTTTTGCACCTATTGTACCATTTCATGTTATGTACAATTGGGAGATGATCATGTAGGTTCTTCTTTTGTTTTTCATGATGTACATCATATCTCAACCTTAATAACTAGCCTTATTTTTGCTAGATAGTTGGATGATACTCGTTATCATGTCTCTTTTGGTAATTCTTCTTGGAAGATTACTAATGGAAACCTTGGTTTTTTCTAGATGTACCAAAGTTGGGAGTCTTTATCCCTTGCTTATTTCAAATTTATGAATCATGTATTGGGCAACATTGATCTTTCTCATGTATCTCTGTGGCATCATCATCTTGGGCACATGCCACTTAAAGGAATAAAAGTTTTGAATCATTTGCAATATCTTTAACTATTTGTGTTTTGATTCTTCTAATCAAATCAGTTGCTTATATGGTAGCAAGATTAGTAATGGTCATAAGAAGTCTAGCTCTACACGCATGGGTGAGCCATTGGCTCTTGTTCATTTTAATGTTTGTAATCCCATGCCCTATCATTATTTGGATGATGCTCAGTATTTCATTATGTTCATTGATGATTTTTCACATAAAGTCTAGGTGTATCCCATAAAGCAAAAATCAGATGTTTTGGTTACTTTTCAATGCTTTGTTATTTTGATTCAGAACTAGTTTATGAACTACCTAAGATTAGGTAATGGGGATGAGTATGTATCTTGTGCTTTTGAATAGTTCTATGATGATTGGGGCATTAAGCATTAGTTGACCACTCCATATGTCCCACCCTACAATTGTATGAGGACTATTTAGGAAAGGGTCCATAATATACTTAGCCATGTAGACTTACCCCATATATTTTGGGCTAAGGCACTTCATACAATAGTTTATTTGATTAATAAATCCCCTTGCATTGCTGTTGGTGGTAGAGTTATAGAGGAGGTAGAGTCTAGTAAAGCTCATCCATATGCATAGTTGAGAGTATTTGGATGTGAGGCCTTCTAACATATTTTCAAAGATAAGCACAAAAAGTTTGATCCAAATCCTATCAAATGCATCTTTCTGGGATATGGTGATGGAGGTGAGATGCACTATCATCTTTAAAGTCCAAAAGCTAACAAAGTTATCCATAATCATGATGTTGTATTCCATGAGGATAAGATGTATAAGAAACCTAAGTGATTAATATGCACAAGGTGATCTTTCAAAAGAAACCTATTGCTACTATTTAGGTAGCCCCCATTAGACACCGTATAGTTGCTATTGATATTCATGTGGCCCAGGATCTCCCTATTGTGTAGGATCATATTGATGCTAGATAGAGAGGACTTAATGTACTAGCTTCACATCTAGTTATGTGATGCTTTACAAGAGCCTCGTGTCCTTCTAATTGTTATGATCCCTCTATAGATTATGCCATGGTGACACATCTTAATGAGACTTCTATAGATTATGTAATGGTGACAAATCCCCATGCATTGCTCTTGGTGGTTGTTTACTGCAGAAAAAAGGAAGTGGAAAAAGAGACATCAAGAAGAAAAGTGCAAGGTGGAAAAAAGGAAGAGGCGCCTCACAAGAGAAAAACCCATAAAAATCTAAAAGCTTGGGAACAATCACCAGGAGTTCAAGGTGCAACTATCGAAGCCACAAAAAAGCCAAGAGCAAGAAGGCACACCTTTAAACATAAAGGCATAGCCAAAATCCTTGTAAAAGAGCACCAGGCTCCCTCCTGTGCAATTTGTAACCATGGACGGGCGGTAGGACTAAGCTAGGAAGTTAGGGCAAAGGGAAAAAGGGCCTACCACGACTGGCCATGTAAAAAAGGGGATAAGGGAATGACCATCCAAAAGGGATTTAGGGTATTGTATATAAAGTTAAAAAGTAAAGGGAGAGCTCATTCTTGGCATGTGGAAAAAAACTTCTTCTTCTTCTTCTCTTCTCTTGTCTCCTTGCTTGTGCTTGAGTGAAAGTGTGAGGGAGTGTGAGAGAGTGAGGGATCGAAAGAGAAGAAGCTCCCCACCTCCTCTCTTCATCTTCTTCTCTTCTCTTCTCTTCTCGCAGCTATGGAGGACGGAGCTTGATGGAGAGGGATTGAGGTTTCTTGAGCTTGCCTCAAGGATTGTGGAGCTATGGTGTGCAAGAAAGAGGAGGGCACTCGATTGAGCATCAAGGTAAGCTCACTACACCCCATAGGTAGGGGTAGCGTGTTGGCTATGTGAGAGGTAGCCATGGCATCTCGGCTTGAAATGCTTGACCAATAAGCAGTCCGTAGGTCTTGGGGGTTGAGCTAGAGAGCTCCCTTCATTTTGGTTCCGTTGTTGGGACCAACGGATTCGAGCCTTGAGCACCACATGCTTCGAATTGAGCATGGAAGTAGGGTTTCATACTCAAACCAGTGCTTGAGGTAGATAGTGTCAAGAATCGCGTGGTGGAGGGGGTTGCTCAAGATGCTGCGCCGAACACACACATAATGCACAAGGAGAAGCTCACTCAAGAGACAAGAAGAGAGATGGAGGCCAAAACGTTTTCTTGCTGATTTCTTCTTCTTCTTTCACTCCCTTTACAATGTACACAAAGTATAGATAAAATACAACATAAAAGGAAAGTGGCCTACTAAGTCAAACAATGCATAACCGACTACACTAGTTGACTGGCGCTATAACTATGCCAGCTCTGTAAATAGGTGTAACAACCTGAATATAATAAGTAATAAGTCAGTGGCCATGTGAGAGTCATAATGACCACCGACGTGCTAAGTGTAGACGTGTGGACCCATCTAACCAGGCGGTCCATCATCAATGTCCACATGTGCTGAGCTTGTCATCTCAACACTCCCCCTCAAGGTCAACTGCATCTCTGCAACTCCAAGTAAGCTTCGAAACTTTTGAAGCTTCTCTGTATCCAATGCCTTCGTGAAGATGTCAGCTATCTGATCCTGTGTGCTGACATACACCAAGTCAATCTCACCTGCTAGTACCTTCTCTCTCACAAAGTGGTAGTGTACCTCAATATGTTTTGTCCTGGCATGGAACACAGGGTTCCTAGCCAACTGTATACTACTCATGTTGTCACAATAAATGACAACTGGACCTTCCACCTGGACATCCAAATCAGCCAATAGCTTTTGCAGCCATACTACCTCACATGCTGCAACAATAGCACCTCTATACTCACCCTCTGTACTCGACAAAGCAACTGTAGATTGCTTTTTGCTGCTCCATGCAATTGCTGCACTACCAAGAGAGAATATGTATCCGCTGGTAGATCTTCTATCAGACATACTACCAGCCCAATCTGCATCTGTGTATCCAAACACCTGTACATCTGTACCTGCCTCATAGAAAAGTCCATAATGTAATGTGGACTTCACATATCTCAATATGCGTCTGACTGCATCCAAATGTGGCTTTCTAGGTACTTGCATAAACTGACTCACAAGACCAACAACGTAGCTCAAGTCTGGCCTTGTAATGGTCATGTAGATCAAACTCCCCACTATCCTCCTGAACATAGTAGGGTCTTCCATCTCATCCCCAACATCAGCACTCAGCTTTACATTCTGCTCCAACGGGACTGAAAGTGGTTTGCATGCAGTCATACCATACTTGGACAACATATCCAAGCCATACTGTCTTTGGAATAGCCATATACCATCATCACATCTGATCACCTCAATGCCAAGGAAGTACCTTAGTTCACCTAAATCCTTCATCTCAAACTTCATCTTCAAATAGCCCTTGACTTCAGCAATCCCACTATCACTATCACCTCTAATAATCAAGTCATCCACATAGATGACTATGATGACCAAACCTGCATCTCCCTTTCTCACATAAAGTGAGTGATCAGCATCAGAAACATAAAAGCCAATATTGACAAGATACTCTCTAATCTTGTCAGACCATGCTCTAGGTGCTTGCTTGAGCCCATAGAGTGCCTTCTTCAACCTGCACACATACGTGGGATGCTCTAAATCTTCATAACCTGCTGGCTGATCCATATACACTTCTTCCTGCAAATCACCATGCAAGAAGGCATTCTTTACATCCATTTGCTGCAACCTCCAACCTTTGGCTACTGCCAAAGCAATCACACATCTGACAGTTGCCATCCTAGCAACTGGACTGAAGGTTTCATCATAATCTATGCCATATGTTTGGGCATAGCCTTTTGCAACCAGCCTAGCTTTGTACCTGCTAATAGAACCATCTGCATTGTGCTTAATCTTATAAACCCATTTACATCCAATAGCTTTCTTTCCCTTTGTCAATGATACTAGATCCCAAGTCTTATTGGCCTCTAATGCAGCCATCTCCTCATCCATTGCTGCATCCCAATGAGCATGACCAACAGCCTCCTCAAAACATGTGGGCTCAACATCCTCAACTAGTTTCACCATATAAGCATAATGGTGAGCTACATAACCTTCAAAACCAAATCTTTTAACAGGGTATCTCACCCTGCTAGACCTGCGTACCACTGGATCACTCAATGGAGTCTTTGCATTAACGCGTGATCTCTGCACACCTGGAGTCCTCACTGAAGGAATGCCAAGCTCATCATCCAAGCTCTCTGAGCCACTGGAGTCTCCATCAAGAACTGCATCAATGCCTTCTGACACTTTATTCTTTCCTTTGTCTTTACCTGTAGTGCTACTAGATGCACCTGAAGATGTAGAGGTACTCCTTAGTCTCCCAGACCAAGGACTACTAGATGATGTCTCTGGTCCACTAAGAGTCCGTGATTCTTGCTTTTTAGCCTGCACATGAGTATCATGATCATCATCAACATCCAATGTATCACCACTAGATGCATACCAACTGCTCATTTCATCAAAGATGACATCCCTGCTCACTCTGAACTTACATGTGGCAGGGTTGTAACAGCGATACCCTTTCAGCTCTAAAGAGTATCCAATAAAGATACACTTTTCAGCCTTTGGATCCAGTTTCTTCCGCAACTCATCTGGCACATGAACATACGCAATGCAGCCAAATACTTTCAAGTATGAAACATCAGGCTTCTTACCGGTAAAACATTCTTCGGGGGTCATACCATGAACTGCAGCTATGGGAGTTCTATTCATAATATAAACAGCAGTATGAACAGCCTCAGACCAAAAATGCTTAGGCATATTCTTTTCAGCCATCAAGGCGCGTGCAACTTTTGCAATATGCCTGTTTTTCCTTTCTGCAACCCCATTTTGCTGTGGGGCATACCTGCATGTGAACTGTCTCTTTATCCCATGAAACCTCAGAAAATCACTGAACTCATTTGAGAGGTACTCTCCCCCTCCATCTGACCTCAAGCACTTTACTTTCAATCCTGTTTCTCTTTCAACTGCAGCCTTGAAAGTTCTAAAGTGCTCAAACGCTTCACTCTTTTCCTTCATAAAATATACCCACAGCTTTCTAGAACAATCATCAATGAATGTGACGAAGTATGAACTACCTCCAAGAGATACATTTTGTGTAGGCCCCCAAATGTTTGTATGCACAACATCAAGGATATTTCTACTTACATCTCTGTCATGTGAAAAGGGTTGTCTTGCTTGCTTACCAAACTGACATGCTTCACATACCTTCTGAAATTCTACAACTTTAAATGTAGGCAAACCTGTAACCAACCATTTGGACTGCATTAATTTCAGCCTTTGTACATTTGCATGTCCAATGCGTTTGTGCCAAATTTCAATGTCTGCAACAACACCTTTTCCTTTGGCATACATAGCCGCATTCATAGTAGGAATTCCAGCATGTAGAGTGAACATACGTCCAACTCTACTTCCCTTTGCTACCAACCTGCACTTGTCATTGAAGTCTTCTACAAAGCAGCCCTTTGCATTAAATCTGACTTGCAGCCGTTGCTCTACCATTTGACCGACTGACACCAAGTTCTTTGTAATAGATGGCACATGTAGTACATCTGAAAGACTCTTTGTCTTACCATCATGCAAGGACAAGGGAACTTTTCCAATGTGTGAAATTGGGTGGCATGAGTCATCACCCGTCTGCACATAACCTGCATTCTGCAAATCCTGCATCTCTCCAAACCATTCTACATGGCTGGTCATATGATTGGATGCACCTGAATCAACATACCAAACATCTTCATGTGTTCCCTTTCCTGTAACAGCATTCAACATATGCTGCATAACGAACAAATGTTCATTTTTGTCTTCATTCTGTCGTGAAGACGATGCATAGTTTCCTTGCTGCAACTTACCACTGCGGATATCATCTCTCTTAGTATAACATTGGGCTGCAATATGACCTGTTTCTCCACAATAGTGGCACACAATACCAGAGTTGTTAGAACCTCTGTTCTACCATCTACCTCTTCCTCTAAAGCTCCCCCTGCCTCTAAAGTTACCACGACCTCCTGAAACTTGCATATCACCAAATTGCTGATTCAATCTGTTTTGCTGGTTGTCACTACCACGTCCTGTACCACGGCCTCTTGAAGAGAACCTGCCACGTCCCCTTCCTGAACTGGAGTAGAAAGCTTGGACTTGTTCACCACTTCTTTCAGATGTCTCACTCTGCATGTTGATCTCTTCAGTGATCATAAGGGAGACCAACTCATCGAAATCTGGAAATGGCTTTCTGACATATACAGAAGTTACAAAAGACTTCCAAGCCTTTTCATTGTTAAGTCCACCCAAGGTAGACGACACCAAATCATCATCATTGGGCATTGCATCAATCGCTGCCAATGCATCTGCAATGCTTCTTACCTTCAGTGCATACTCATTGATAGACATCTTCCCTTTCTTTAATGTATTCAACTCTTGCTTGAGTTAAATCTTTCGTGCCTTTGTATTTACAGAAAACATACTTTCAAGTATGGTCCAAGCTGCATATGAATTCTCTGCATTTCTAATGTGTCCCAGCATATTATTGTCAATTACTGTAGACAACCAATACATGACCTTTTTATCCTTTGCATTCCATTCCTTCCGTGCCTTTGTCTCTTCTGCAGTTGGAGGATCACTCATTTGCGGTTCCTTTTCTTCACCTGAAACAAACTCGTAGAGGCCTTTTCCAATAAGGAAGTTCGTGACACGGAACTTCCATGAAGGGTAGTTGTTCTTGTCGAGCTTCTCAATGATAGGGCTTCCACTGTACACTGCCATTATCACAAAATTAATACCAACAGCAAGTAAATCTTCTGCAACCCTGGACCTGTAGTGCACAGCAATACACCAGACAGCCTTTTTAATTGTCTGCTCAACAATACATGCAATCTGCAACCTTTTTGCAAATAAACCTTGTGTTTACTCACTGGTAAACACCTTTGAACTTACAGATCTGAAATCTATAACCTGCGCACCCACTTTCGGTCAATACAGTCGAAGTCACAGCGTACCCTGAAACTGCTGTCCGCAACCTTGCGGCTCTAAAACGGGCCCCTAAAACGGCCTCAGATGCCCAAAATAACTACAGGAAAGCCCTAAAGGGAAAATTTGCAGAATACACAATGCTCTTCGTGCACACCAAATCTCACTGCAATCTGAGATTTTTGCTCTGCCCTGCTTCCAGTGCCTCCATAGGCACTATCCAAGAGAAAGAGTTGAAGGATGGGAGAGCTTCTTACCCGTGGCTTGCTTGCTCGAACCTTGCTTCTTCTCCTTTGCTTCAACCTTCGAAATCAGCCTCTCTCAATGGCGCAGCTCTGATACCATGTCAAGAATCGCGTGGTGGAGGGGGTTGCTCAAGATGCTGCGCCGAACACACACAGAATGCACAAGGAGAAGCTCACTCAAGAGACAAGAAGAGAGATGGAGGCCAAAACGTTTTCTTGCTGATTTCTTCTTCTTCTTTCACTCCCTTTACAATGTACACAAAGTATAGATAAGATACAACATAAAAGGAAAGTGGCCTATTAAGTCAAACAATGCATAACCGACTACACTAGTCGACTGGCGCTATAACTATGCCAGCTGTAAATAGGTGTAACAACCTGAATATAATAAGTAATGAGTCAGTGGCCATGTGGGAGTCGTAATGACCACCGACGTGCTAAGTGTAGACGTGTGGACCCATCTAACCAGGCGGTCCATCATCAATGTCCGCATGTGTTGAGCTTGTCATCTCAACAATAGGATATTTAGGTAGTTTAATCTTCAAACAAGTAAGTATTTTGGGTTTTTGATGTGTAGATGAGTAGGTTGATTTAGCCCAAGCATTGTCTTGTGATTTTTGTTTGCATTTAGTAGGATAGGAGTAAAACAATGTGAGCACATAGTAGGGGTTTTTGTTGTTGTATAACAGGCTAAAACATGGAAAAGAAAGGCAAAAAATGAAATCTTGGGTTAAATGCTCGTAAGAGGAGAAAGATTAAGGTGAATGCGGACCTAGCCGGGGCAGTAAGAGGCTAGGAGTGGCAAGGAAGACCTCATTTTGCGTTTGAGGGATTAAGGAGAGCTTAAGAGAGAGAGAGACCTACTAATCACAGAGAAGATCACGTTCTTTGATTCTGGTGTTTTCAACTGATCCAGGTACGTAAGGATCTTCTTTATATGGCATTGATGTGATCTGGAAGGTATGATAGGGGGCCGTGATGAGCGTTAGGAGAAATCGGCCAAAGATTGTTGTGTTGTGCCCCGTCGCTTCATAACCACTGTGTCTTGGTCTGACTCCCAGTGTTGGGCAATCGGACCACCTGACTCCAGGAGTCGGCGGACCACAATCCAGAGACCACAGATCTAGTCCTAGAATCCACACCCAATCAGACACCCAGCTGTCCTATCAGACAACCAATCATCGACGAGTCCAATGAGACCAACCTCGATCAATTTTTTACTTCCCACCAACTAGTCAGATAGCTTGTTCAAGTGGACCTGCCTCAATCAGACCTACCTCGATTGGATCGCCTTGTCCGATTGGACCAAAAACTGTAATTAGACCATACAAAAAATCAGACCACTTTTCGAAGTCGGACTAGCCGAGTTGGACTGTCCAACCTCTGAGAGTCGGATGGGACCATCTAGAATTGGACAGTTTGATTCTAGGAATTAGACTAGTTGGGCAGAAGACAAAAAAAATAGGAATAGGACCACCTCCCCAAGTTAGGACCAATTGGGACACATTCTCGAACATCCTTAGATGCCCAATCCGGCTCGCCGAAGCCAAAAACTAGAGAAAATAGTAATTGTACAGTCTAGAAGTGACCTCTAGTAGCATGGCCAACCGACTTAACTTAAATCCAAAAAGTCGACCCTTACATGGTAACCCACCCTTGATAGAGCGTAGAGGGAGCAATATAAGACCCCGAACAATCCTTAGGAGCAACTTGAGACTGCACTTAGAGCCATATTAGATCGTAGACAAGAAAGGGGGATAGCTAGAATTGCATAATCATTTTGCAGGTGCACCCCACAATGATTTTTTCCACATAAGTGCACTGAAAAAGGACATAAAGCCTGATTTTGCACTGTGCACAAGAGAGCACCCAACACTGATAAGTGTACATAAGTTGAGGACTATTTTCAAATAACAAGGAAGACACTCAAACATAATAACTTGAAGGAACCCACCAATAGGAGGAGACCCCAAAACATAGTTGAGTGCCTCGGAGCCCTATTGATAGGACCTTCGAAGATGGCGACAGGACCAAAAGGACAGCAAGATTGAGGGCAATGAGCTGCTCGGACTAATCGACAACCTCGTGGAGCAGGAAGCAGGAACGATGTCAGGAACAAATGCAGACTAAGGAAACAATTAGCTGGACTTGGGTGAATTCTCAGTCGCGGAAGACATCGTCAATGAATATGACATGCTAACCAGAATGGTAATCCATGGTAGGCCAGTAGAGGAGGTAATGGTAAGCCTAGAGGAAGAGAGGAAAGCAATTAAGAAGGCACTGTAAGTCATAGCTGCCTACAACCGTGAGCAAAGAGCTAGAAAGCTACAGCAGGACATAGATGCGCATGAAGCTCGATGCGTGCTAGCCTTAGGTTGATGGGACCTAAAACGGGTCGGCACTGGCTCATGCACTAGCCGGACCTCTATCTCACGCGCTCAACAACCCCATGGCCTCGCGGCCAGGAGCATTGATGACACATACATTGCCTTCCTAGACATCTTGCATTTGTATTACGTTATTTGTAGTCCACTCTTCTCTCACCCACTACTCCTCAGAGGGAGTCCCTTACACATTGCCTAATGGCACGAAGCACAGACATAGGGGGTCCTCCAATGGCTGAATACTGCTACCCCTCTGCGACTCTCCTACACCTTGGGGATTGGCCCCTCGATGCGTCGCTCGACATATACACATTTCGCACAAAATTCACTCAAGGTACCATTTAATCGTATACAGGAATGTACCATTGTCCTTATTTCTCTTTTCCCTAGACCCCACGACTAGCCTATGGCTTAAGGTGTCCTGTCTCTCACTCAACGTGGGTCAAGGTCCTAATGAAAGCAATTGCTGTGCATCCAGGATTTCTGATACCTTTAAATATTTCCATGATTTATGCATATTGTGGATGCTCAGTGCTCAAGAAATTATGAAATCAATATTGTGACATGTGGAAAACATCCTTTCAATGATTTTCAACTACCGTTCTTATGTGGCGTTGCACGAACCTAGCACCAAGGAAACCCTCGTGCTACTAGGCTCTTATTTTATAATTATTCACTGAAATATATGGCATGCAAACAAGGCAGCAATCTTTTCATCATTTGACTCCGCATTTAGACACATTTTAACCACTCTACCCTCCCATTGATCAAATGTTGCATTGTTGTATACATTCATAAGGCATTTTGCCATCATTTTATGTGTAAAAAGCGGGAAAAACACACTAGAACAAGAAGGTGGGGATGAACTGAGGAAAATCCTCATGCTTCAGTCCCCACAAACATCATTCTTAATTTTCATTAATTTTCCGCACCCAAAATGCATTTTTCCCCTATTTTTAGTGATTTTCCTCTATTTTCCTTGTATTTTTCCTTATTTTCTGCATTATTTTATTACTAAAAATTCAAAATAGGTTATGGGCTGTGGCCCTTAGTTCCTTCTTACAGCAAAAATGAAAATTTAGTTGGTGTTCCTATTCAATTTCCATTTCTATGCCCAAAAACATCATTTTTCCTTGATTTTTCATATTTTACGTGTTTTAGTGTATTATTTTGAGTCACAAGATGCATATTTTTCTTTTCTGATTATGAACAGCAAGTACTCATGGAAAACAGCAACATAAACAAATTTTAGCCCACATGAACAACATTTTATCAATCAAAAGCCATGAAATCTCAAATTTCCTTTGAAAAAAAATGAATTACCGCTTATTTGCGTGTTTCGAATTTCATGTCCATGGCTGCAAATCTGAAAATCAGCAGCACTTCATGCTCATGACGATCACAAATCACCATTTCCAGCCCGTGGAGCAATCCGATCCATGCCGGACAAGCCTCCACCATTCTTTCTTCTTCCTTCCTCTTTCCACATGAACTTGCCTTTAGAAGAGAGAGAGGGAGGAGAGAGAAAGACTGAAATCAGAGATCTTCAAAGAGACCATCATTTGACGGGCGAAGGGCAGCGATAGAGTCAACATTCAGGAGGGAATTAAGCCCCATAATCCATTGGGGGGGTTGTTTGCAGCAGGCAAGTTGCCTCTCCATCCTCCATGGCGCATTTTTCGGGTGCCATCTTCCTCCACGTTTTTTCATCCCTCTTCATTCTCTCTCCACGTTTTTTGCTTCATAAGGTACATAAAATTTTTGGGGGGGGGGGGGGGGGGGGGGGGGGGGGGGGGGGGGTCCAAACTCAAAAGGCATGCTCAAATTTGGCCTCCCAAGTATCCACCTTTTCATATCTTGACCATTTTGTGGTCATTTCCCCGTCCGGACTCGGAATCGAGCTCTGAAAAATCTTGGGCATTCGGCTTGGCACCCCGCATTGGCCAGTAGCTCGTGTCAACCTGCACAACTGTCTGAAAAATTATGAAAAATCAACAAGCATCGCTCGGGCACCTTTAAAGCACTTTGGCGCTTAAAATCGTCCTAGATCGAGCCACCGCCTTCGACGTTGAATATTTTTCCCTTGATATTCATAATTTTTAGCTATTTTTAAGCACTTCTCGGCACCAAAATTCCGCTCTCATTGGCAATCACGAGATAGGGTGACTCAGCATGTCGAATCCACGAACATATCTGCACATAAACAACCAAAGAAGCATCAAACTGATACAAAATAAATATATAATAAAACTCAGTACAATGCTCCCCCTACCCCTGGATAGAACCAAGGCATGACATCCACAAGGAGTAGGCCTAGCATCATCTAATAGAAGATTCGAAGTGAGTCGCTAACCAACTGCTCCAACACAGCCAAACTAAAATACCTACCAAAGAGGTTGCCCTAAGTGATAGTCTGAACTACTTACCAACTAAAGACAACACAACTAGGAGCTCCCACAAGGCGAGGACTCCTATAGCCTGATCAAGGAGTATTTGCTTTCAGTACATTTCTTCTTTTAGGGTTTTTATTTTATTGACATACTTGGGCATGTAAAAAGGAGGGAGCTGAGCGTAGTGACCCAAGGAGAAGAGGGCATCGGCCTCAGGACCTGTCTCGGCACCCAAGAACCTACCAAGCCCTCGCAAGGCGACACTTAATCCTTTTCTAACACTCACTTTTATTTTCACTCCAACCTTCCTTGTTTTGTTATTATTATTTTTTTCCAGCAAGAAGCCACCCCTAGGAAGAAAAGGTATCGGCCCCAGGTCTGACTCGTCCCCAGGAACCTACTAGGCCTTCGCAAGGCGATGATCAACTGTTGATATATTTTTATTTTTATTCTTTTCTTTGATAGGGGTTAGAACCCCTTTTTACACACCTTCGTATTTATATTCATCTTTCAGGATGTTCAGGGTTTCTTGGCATCATCATTATTATCTTCTGGCAGGCTTCTCTAAGTGCCTCACTACTAACAAGAACTCCTAGAACAGCTGCCTAGCAAGCTAGCAGAACAGGACCACTAGGACTTCCTTCTAAAACAGGTCTTTCGATGCCTGACAATGTCTTTATAAGAGGCAATGACTACTCCGACCTCCCTCAAATATACTTAGCCTAAACCTGGGACTTCATGCCTTGGTTGCCGGTCCCCAACATAAATATATCCCCTCGACAAGTACAAATACACATATAACAGGAAAGAAAGGTACTCGTAAAGGAGAGATATCACCTGGATAGGGCCACAAGAAGCTTTCACACAACAAAAGGCTCCTTCCAAGCTCTTCTTCGAACCTGTCTAGCACAAAACTAAAACAAGAAACCATTAACCGCACCCGCACTAAACAGACGACTGGCCCTCTTGGCCTAACGAGATCTGGACGTAATCTCCAAAGCAGCTAGCCTTTCTAGCTTAAAACTAGATAGGTCATTTTAGTCCATGTAATACTGATGTCCTTGGCATATACATCACAGCCTCTCAGACTACCTAGGGTGCCAAAGATAGCATATTATAAGTTGACTAACCCCATGCTACTCATGCAAGTTAGCTAAAAGCTTGATCTTGTATTTTTTTTTCTCTTTCTCTTTTTTTCTTTTTAATCTTAGGGTTTTCTTCTTGTAGAGCTACAAGTCCAAGCCTTTCCACAAATAACTCATCAATAAGACCGATCCCTTCTTGTGGGCACTATGAGCTGAATGAACAACCTTAGTGGGCTCGCATGTCCCACATTTACTGTAATCTGAATAAACTGGTCGTTCAAGCAGCTGAGTGGCTCCTTTGGGAGAAATAATCATAGCTTTGTACTCATTCGAACCTCCTCTATTTGGGTTTTCACATAAATCAGTGCTGCGACCCAAACTAGGTAGAGCTCCAAGCCTAGGCACATCACATGGGTGTATCCCAAGGCGGTGTATATGGTCAGATGTATATCCAATCTTATCCTCTTGGGGGTTCAACAGAATATATCCAGATGGGATCCTTGGCCTTGCATTCGACATTCCTGCCACACTTTTGGAGATTTTGGGTCTCCAAACCCATCTCACATTTCCCTTAATATTCTTGCACTCCCTCAATTTGTTGCACTGGTCTAATGAACTCAATGCAAACTTATCCCTATGGCTAAATGGCCTCACAACCTTATGACATTTGTGAAGCACAGGTGGACTTTTAGCATTTTGCATCCTCTTTACAAAAGATGTCTTTACTTGTTTACGTCCATACTGCAAATTTTCTTCCATAAGAACCATGCTTTCACTGGAAGGAACAACATCCACCCGGAAGCATGATTCCAATACCAAAGGTCTCTCAAGAGCCTTACTAGCAACAAAATTAGAACCACACACAGAATTCTTATCAACACTCATAGCCCCATTGGTGCGATCCATATTTCCATCACAACTATCTCTCGTGGAAGTGTTGCAAGCCCTAATGGGACTTATATGGCTTGGAACCTGTTCACTAAGAGGCATGTCATTACTACTCATAGGATGGCCATTTTCTGCTTTGAGATTTTGGCCACTAAGGTTCCCCTCATAGGATGCCTTGGTATCAACAAGTGAGCTGTCTCCTTGCAGAAATGATTGGAAGCTGGGATGCACCTGTACTGAGTGGGGAAAACTCCAAAAGTTTTCCCAACATTTCTGAATATGACCCTCATAATCGATGGCATGCATTTTTGCTTCCCTTAATGACTTAGGATTCCGCAGTCCCACTTGGATTTGCGTATTAATCTCTAAGCCATTCAGAAAGAGCTCACATAGCACATCATCTGCTAATGAAATGGCTCTTCTTGGCCAAAGCCTAAGAGTACTATCAAAGGCTCTAGCATACTCTTTAACAGAAAGATAAGACTCTTGTCTAAATTGTATAAGCTGCCCTAAGACCTGAATCATAGGGAGCTGTTTTTCATACTCATCTAGAAATCTATCACAAGACTCCTCAAATGATCTGATCGATCCTCTTGGGAGGCTCCAGTACCATTTCCTTGCCTCTCCCTTTAGGGTACTTGGGAATACAAGCATCCGATGTATATCATCGAACCCACTTGCAATGCAAGTTAGGTCATATTCTCTTAAATGAATCATTGGATCCTCATTTGGCAACCCGTAAAACACTGGGAGATCCCTATAAAGAGAAGGACATTTAGTCCTCCATTTTGGGATCAACACCGGGTCATTAAAATCTTCATATTCATCATGATCTGGGTCCAGCCTCTTAGGATCTTTAATCTCTTCCATCCCTGCCCTTTTCGGTGTAGGGGGTTTAATATCCTCATTGACATCCCTTTCTGCCAACTCACTGAGTGGTCTAGGGAGTCGTATAAGTTTCAACATGTCATTTTGATTCCCCCTTAGAGGGTCTTCCATACCTTTCCCTTTAAAAGGAAAGTCCATAACGGTTTTATATAAGAGCTTTTGGTCCTTATCTAAAGCAGATTTATCATTACCACTTCTTAAAACTTGAGAACCGTGCCTTTTAAGCAATGGTTTCCCCTTGACAGCTAGGGCTTCTAACATCCTTGTGATGCCTACTATGTCGTCATGGTGGCCCATTACACGGGATGTTTCAACCACAAGCATATTCCATCCTTTATCCGCACTCTCCCATGGCATTATGGCTTTAGCATGATGACTTGTTGATGCCACAACTACCATAGTTTCCAACATGCTTGTTTCATGCCCTCTAGGTTGATGGATGGTTAAACCTAATTTCTCTTGGGTAGAGACCACACCAAGGCGAACCTCGGCCCATGCCATCATACTAGAGGATGGGGTAACCACTAATGGGCTACTCTTTTCATCACATAAATTATCTTCTGTAGAGGACTCATGCTCTACATAACTAACTAAGTCCATTAGTAAGTTTTGTATGGGAAAAGCCAAGTTTTTCCATCCTTGAACAAACCCCATTTTATGGATAATTTAGGGTCCCTTGAAACCCTAGATTCAAAAACCGCCACTTATAGGCAGCTCCCAGCAGACGCACCACTGATGGGACCTAAAACGGGCAGGCACTGGCTCATGCACTAGCCGGACCTCTATCTCACGCGCTCAACAACCCCACGGCCTCGCGGCCAGGAGCGTTGATGACACATACATTGCCTTCCTAGACATCTTGCGTTTGTATTACGTCGTTTGTAGTCCACTCTTCTCTCACCCACTACTCCTCAGAGGGAGTCCCTTACACATTGCCTAATGGCACGAAGCACAGACATAGGGGGTCCTCCAACGGCTGAATACCGCCACCCCTCTACGAGTCTCCTACACCTTGGGGATTGGCCCCTTGATGCGTCGCTCGACATATACACATTTCGCACAAAATCCACTCAAGGTACCATTTAATCGTATACAAGAATGTACCATTGTCCTTATTTCTCTTTTCCCTAGACCCCACGACTAGCCTATGGCTTAGGGTGTCCTGTCTCTCACTCAACGTGGGTCAAGGTCCTAATGAAAACAATTGCTGTGCATCCAGGATTTTTGATACCTTTAAATATTTCCATGATTTATGCATATTGTGGATGCTCAGTGCTCAAGCAATTATGAAATCAATATTGTGCACATGTGGAAAACATCCTTTCAATGATTTTCAACTACCGTTCTTATGCGGCGTTGCACGAACCTAGCACCAAGGAAACCCTCGTGCTACTAGGCTCTTATTTTATAATTATTCACTGAAATATATGGCATGCAAACAAGGCAGCAATATTTTCATCATTTGACTCCACATTTAGACACATTTTAACCACTCTACCCTCCCATTTATCAAATGTTGCATTGTTGTATACATTCATAAGGCATTTTGCCATCATTTTATGTGTAAAAAGCGGGAAAAACACACTAGAATAAGAAGGTGGGGATGAACTGAGGCAAATCCTCATGCTTTAGTCCCCACAAACATTCACAAACATTGTTCTTAATTTTCATTAATTTTCCGCACCCAAAATCCGTTTTTTCCCTATTTTTAGTGATTTTCCTCTATTTTCCTTGTATTTTCCCTTGTTTTTTGCATTATTTTATTACTGAAAATTCAAAATAGGTTATGGGCTGTGGCCCTTAGTTCCTTCTTGCAGCAAAAATGAAAATTTAGTTGGTGTTCCTATTCATTTTTCCATTTCTATGCCCAAAAACATCAGTTTCCCTTGATTTTCCATATTTTACGTGTTTTAGTGTATTATTTTGAGTCACAAGATGCATATTTTTCTGATTTTCTGATTATGAACAGCAAGTACTCATGGAACACAGCAACATAAACAAATTTTAGCCCACATGAACAACATTTTATCAATCAAAAGCCATGAAATCTCAAATTTCCTTTGAAAAAAAATGAATTACCGCTTATTTGCATGTTTCGGGTTTCATGTCCATGGCTGCAAATCTGAAAATCAGCAGTACTTCATGCTCATGACGATCACAAATCACCATTTCGAGCCCGTGGAGTAATCTGATCCATGCCGGACAAGCCTCCACCATTCTTTCTTCTTTCTTCCTCTTCCCATATGAACTTGCCTTTAGAAGAGAGAGAGGGAGGAGAGAGAAAGACTGAAATCAGAGATCTTCAAAGAGACCATCATTTGACGGGCGAAGGGTGGCGATAGAGTCAGCATTCAGGAGGGAATGAAGCCCCATAATCCATTGGGGGGGTTGTTTGCAGCAGGCAAGTTGCCTCTCCATCCTCCATGGCGCATTTTTCGGGCACCATCTTCCTCCACATTTTTTCATCCCTCTTCATTCTCTCTCCACGTTTTTTGCTTCATAAGGTGCATAAAATTTTTTGGGGGGGGGGGGGGGGGGGGGGGTCCAAACTCAAAAGGCATGCTCAAATTTGGCCTCCCAAGTGTCCACCTTTTCATATCTTGACCATTTTGTGGCCATTTTTCCGTCCGGACTCGGAATCGAGCTCTGAAAAATCCTGGGCGTCCGGCTTGGCACCCCGCATTGGCCAGTAGCTCATGTCAACCTGCACAATTTTCTGAAAATTTATGAAAAATCAACAAGCGTCGCTCAGGCACCTTTAAAGCACTTTGGCGCTTAAAATCGTCCTATATCGAGCCGCCGCCTTCAACGTTGAATATTTTTCCCTTGATATTCATAATTTTTAGCTATTTTTAAGTACTTCCCGGTACCAAAATTCCACTCTCATAGGTGGTGGGAGCAAAGCAAGACCAAATGCACAGAGAGAGAGAGAGAGAGCACTAGAGGCAGATCTTACTTTGAGCGAGCTTGTGACCAAGCGGCTCATGGACAACACAGTTGCCGAACAGAGTGCAGCAGCGCTAGCTTCCTCACTACTCTTAGGCCTAGGAATTACTCAAGGGGCAAAGAGCCAATAAAAAATCCATACAATAGCTAAGTAGCTGAACAAGTACTAGCCTAGTATAGAGACCCATACAGCTTCGTGGAGCACTTCGAGTAGGTTTGCGAGGCCAACAGTCTCACGGACCTTGCACAACACTCCTAGGCTTTTGGGCTCTGCTTAGGTGACAAGGGTAGGACATGGTACACCAGTTTAGATGCGGCAGAGCAAGTGAATTTTACCCGACTAAATGATATCTTCATCAAAAGATTCTTGGAAGCAGGATACTTTGTTAACCTCAGTTCAAGATGGTAGAAAAATGAAGCAAAAAGTGAAAAAAGAATAGAAAAAGAGCAAAGGCATAGAGGCGACTCCTAAAAGCTAAGGTAAGGAAAAAGCGCAAAGGCGAGGAGGCGACTCCTAAAAGCTAAGGTAAGGAAAAAGCACAATTTTAAATAGAAGGCGCCTCAAAAAACTATTGTAAAAGAGCACCAAGCTTCTTCCTGTGCCGTTTGTAAAGGAATAGACAGGTGTAGGATTAAGGCATGAGGCAAGAAAAGGGAAATAGGAAAAGGAACTTGCCACAAAGGCCGGTCATGTAAAAAGGGATGGGCACCCATGGAAATCTAGGGCTTGTATATAAAGTTCAAAAAGTGAATGGAAGCTCATTCTTTGGTGTGTGGCTAGCAAGAGACCTCTCTTCTTCTCTTCTTCTCTTCTTCTCTTCTCTTTGTTTGTGTGTGTGCTCTTGAGAGAGGGAGTGTGAGAGTGTGAGGGAGTGAGTGTGTGGGAGTGAGGGATCAAGAGGGTGAAGCTCTTCACCATCTCCTCTCCTCTTCTTCTCTTCCCTTCTCTTTTCTTGCGTGCATAGGACTATGGAGGATGGAGCTTGATCGAGGAGGCTTGAGGATGCTTGAGCTAGCATCTAGGATCACGGAGCTACCGGTGTGTATGAAGGAGGAGGCAACTCATTTCGGCATCGAGGTAAGCTCACTACATTTGTAGGTTCGAGGGTGTGTCGGTTATGTGAGAGTTATCCGTTAAGCTCAGTTGGAATGCTTGAAATAAGAAGCAATCTGTGGGTCTTGGCGGTTGAGCAAGAGCTCCCACATTTTGGTTCCATTGCCGGGACCAATGGATTCAAGCTTGAGCAATTGTGCGCCTCATGTCGAGCATCAAAGTAAGGGATTCATCCCCAACCCAGAGCTTGAGAGAGGTAGGAAGTTGGGGCTTTTGATCTTCGATACAAGTAAGTATTTTGGTTAATTTGGTTGTTTAACGATTGGGAAAGAAGGGGAGATCATTTCAATTATTTGCTTTTGATTCTTGTTGCATTTAGCATAAGTTAGGATTAAGAATCAGTTTGGAGAAGCATAAGATTTACTATTGTAAAATAGGGTAAAAGAGGCACAAATTGGGGTAAATGGGAAAAAAGAATGGTTGGAATGATTAATGCCAGCAAGGAAGTGATTGGGGATAGCAAGACCTTGCTCGGGAAGGGGTTTAAGGGCCAAAAAGACCATAGAAGAGCTCATTTTTCACCCTGGCATAAAGAGAGAGAGAGAGAGAGAGTTTCCATCATTGGTTCGGTTTGATCTTTCCATCGGGGAGGTTGTCACACGATTCACGTATATCAGAACCTTCCTGCTATGTATTTTTTGTGATCTGGAAGTCGGTGTGCTTTATGATTGCGTGGATCATTGGATTCAACAAGATCATCCTCGGCATAGCTGCCATCACGCGCGACTCGGCTCTTTCAAGTGCCTTGGGCCGAGTTCTAGAATCGGACCATTCGACCCTCGGATAACTCGGACTACTCGACTCGGACACGTATCACTCGACCTGTCCGAGTCAACCATTCAGACCACTCGGACCACTCAGCCTCAGCCAACTTCACTCAACCCTTTTTGACTTGGCCCACTAATGTGACTCAGCTCTCGGACCACTCGGCCCACTCGACCCTTGGCCACATGTGTTTGGCAATCCGAATTGCAAGTTCGGCGGGTGTTCCTATTCAGCCCTCGGCTCGGTCGGAGTCTACCACTCAGCGCCTGCAATTCGGACGAGTTGGACCGAGTTGGACTTTTACAAATTTTGTGGAATTTTGCACCATACCCAACTAGATCTCAACGACGCCAACCTTTGTGAGCCGTCCTGATGTCCATAACTCAATTCTGGCACAAGGAATAGGCAAATTTGCAAAACACAGCTGTTTAGCAGCTTGAATAGGTTGTCGAGAGAGTTAGCGCCTTAAAGGCAGCTAGTGGAGACCTAGACCCCAAATGAACCTAAACCGAGTAAGACGGTGCAGCAAGAAACCCTAAAATCTACCAAGATGGCTAGAAATTGATTGAACAAGCCCATCAAGCCTGACAAGATGAGAATGCGCTGGCCACTTAGACACGTGTTCTTTGCACTCATCTTGACTTTGAGCACTTGAAGTACACCTAAAAATAGCCGAAAGCTTGATTGAGCACAAGTGCACGGAAAAAAACACACTTGCTAAGTGGAGGTAACTTGAGGATTGTATGCAATAATTAAGGAACTTGCTCAGATAAAAGAACGTGAAGGAACCCACCAATAGAAGGAGATCCCAAGACATAGACGGGCAAGTGGAGCCCAACATAGGACTAATCGAATAGCAACATAGACGTGGATCTACATGACCTCCTTAACCTTATCGATAGCTTGGTGGAGCAAAAGAACACAACCATGTTAGAGGAAAGCTCAGACCGCAGGGAGAATGAGGAATTTGACTTAGGAGTTTTCCAAGAAGTGATCCAGCAGTTGGTGAGTAGCTACGACTCTCAGGCTCGGTATGAGCACCGTGGTAGAGCAATAGAAGCCATCATAGCTGACCTAGAGGAGGAAAGGAAACTATCCCACAAAGCAATGCAAGGCATAATGGAATACAACCAAGACCAGTAGACTAGGAGCCTGAGGCAGATACAGAGATGTGGGAGATACAGTGAGTGCTGAACTTAGCAGGCAGGAATTGAACTGACCATGAGAGAGCACTAGAAGGAGACTTGGTGCTAAGTGAGCTTCTCATGAAGCGATTTCTAGACAACACATCAACAACAGAGCAGAGCGTTGCAGCATTAGCCATGTCACTACAAGAGGGGTTAGGGGTCAACCAAGGCTCCAAAAGCCAGCCTAAGATACCAGATGTGTCGCTAAGTAGCTTGATAAGTACTAGCCCCAAGATGATCCGTACAGCTTTATAGAGTAGTTCGAGCAGGTCTGCAAGGCCAACGATCTCAACAACTTGACTCAATGCTCTCAAGCATTCAAGCTTTGCTTAGGCAACAAGGATCGGACTTGGTACACAAGTCTAGACACCGCAGAGTAAGTGAACTTTAATGGACTGAAAAACCTCTTCATTAAGAGTTTTTTTGAGCCCGGATACTCTGACAACCTGCTAGTACGACTTATGAACATCAAGCAGAAGGAAAAAGAGGACATCTGTGACTATGTGACCCACGTAAGGAGTCTCTTCAAGAGAATCTCGACGGCCGACCGAAAGAGCAGTGTCGACGGTATTCATTAGTGGAATACGAAATGAGGAGCTTTATAAAGCCTTGGTGAGCAACTCGAGCTTGCATCGAGATGCGCTAGCTAGGGTGTTCGAAGAGGCCATTTGAGTTGACAATTAATTGAAGGAGAGGAGCTCTAGGAACTCAAACCAAGAAGAGACCAACTCAAGAAGTTCAGAGAGAGCTTCAGCATCCAGTGAGCAATTAGGTGCAAATACCCAAGATAAGGGAAAGGCTGCAAACAACACCAACTAAGAATTGACTGACATGAAAATGGAAATAGCCAAGATGTAGAAACGACCAACGCAACCACATGTCCAATGCATGTATTGTGGTGGGAACCACATGCCGGTTGAGTGTCAAGACCCCAGGTCACGACCTTGTGCTAATTGCGGTAGATTTGGTCACGATGGTGTGCATTGTAGAGATTGCCTAGGAGACTTTCGTACTCACAACCATACGGTCAACCTTACCTAGCGAACATGTTGCAAAAATTCTTCGAAAGGGGAGCGCCATTGGCCCTTCCCACACCAAATGATGCTAAGCCGATTGTTCCTAGAATGGATATAAATCCTACCTGAATACCCAGATCACCTGGTCCCTATGTGACACATCCACCAAGCGACGCTCCATCCACTACGTGGAAGAGCCAAATGGGGAAGAGCCTTATGTATACCCTTATTTCTCGCATGACGATGAGGGCAACACAGTTCTTATGGACTACTGACCAGTGCCGGTGATGGCATTACGTGGGGCCCAAGGTAGGGGCCTAGGGGGGCAGACCCAAGATCCAATCATGTATTGGACTTGTAGTGTCCTAAGGGAGCAACAAAATAGAGACAAGGCTGACCTAAGGTGTCCTGAGTGTGGAATCACTCATCTCTTTGTTGACTGTCCAAAGCAAAAACCATCCTCGAGCTCAGCCAACATGCCATCCGTCCCATTAGGGTTATTCAGTGTCAAGAATCTAGACGGGGAGGCTACACCTATCCCATTGCATATCATGAGCTATGCACAAACGAAGCGGGCCAGCATATCACTGCTAGATCCTAGCAATCTTGATGTAGCCTCGATAGGGAAGAAGAGCCATAGATGAAGGAAGAAGAGACCCAAAGCTAAATTTGTGCTTAAAACTGAGAGTGCCACAATGTTACTGCTGGAAAGGAAGTCACAGACGCTGAGGCAGAGACATCAGCTTCAAAGACGACTGAAAAGGGAAGTGCTAGGGTAGGGGAGTACCCCAACCTGAAGTGCCAACTAGAGGCCATCAAGAAGGTGAAGGAGTGGGTAAAAGAGACTCAGGAACACCTGAAAGATGTTGAGCCCATATTAGAGGATGAGATTGAGGATCTCTCCAACATCGCAGGCCACTCTCACCCCCTCCACCGAAACTGAGAGATGTGGCTGTGCCACAAGCAATATCGCTTAGGCAAAGCCTTAACTCTATGGGCCAGCAACCTAGTCAGGACCACTGGCCAGGACAATTGGAACAGGAGAAAGATGAGCAGCCAATGACCTCCTTACCACTCTAGTGACCACCTTGGTGACATTAAGCTTGGAAGATATGCTTAGGCAGCATCTGATTCTATGGCAGGACTTGAAGCAGTGGGTTGAAGGGTCACAAGAGCAAGCTGATGCATGCCTACAAGAACATGATGCAGAGACACAGATATCGAGTTTGACTTTGCACTCCATGCCTAAATCCTTACACGTTAATGATTTTTGGGAAGGTACCGAGATGAACGCGGTCTTACCGGTCTTATCCCTAGGCGACACAACAAGGAAAGGGATTGTAGACATAGGGGCGGGAGTTAGTGTACTGAGCCATGCAGTGCTCCAGACTTGGGACAACCCACCTGTCAAGACTGCTAGGTTCAATGTCACATTAGCTAACAGAATGAAAGTGAAGCCATTTGGGGTGCTAAAAAACTGGCCGGTGAAAATTGCTGGAGTTCAATTCTTAGTCGACTTTAAAGTCATGAAGGGAGTGGACTACGATGTCCTATTGGGCCAACCGTAGATGCACAATGCCAGAGTGATCGAAGATTGGGGGAATGGTCTCATCTTCCTAGGCAATAGAACATAAGTCGTAAGGGTAGAGATGGACTCCTGGAAAACTGCACTAGCAGAGTTGACCTCGACACCATCTCCGTGATGCTTAAGGGTGATATCCAAATCAAGAAATCCTATGGGCCCCTAACTAATTATATCCCATGTCCTGAAGATGAGAGAGACTGGATGCATGTCCTTGCTACCATTGACCTGTTGTTCTCGGACAACGAGGAGTACGAACAAGCCATTAAGATGATCGGCGAGACAAGGGTGCACCCTCAGTACCAATCTACATGATGGTAGGAAACCTCTGCAGAAGATCCAACTCTGTCACCTTCCAAATGCCAACCAACTGGAGGGAGCTCCAAGGGATTTTAGAGTATTTGACTGGCAAGCTAGCAGGCAATCCAACACCAAACTTCAAGCCACTCCAAGATCTCTTAAATGAACCAAGGTGGCAATGGGCCAGGGTGCATGACCTAAACCTTAGATACAATTGGGCCTTGGTCCCCATTCAAATACACGAGACATGCCAAGACCTAGGAGACGACGAGCGGTCGATGAAGATGCTTCCAATGACGAATACAAGGACTGCCACTGTTGCATTGATGAGAGTGAGGAGAGATAGATACCATAGAATACGACACCGAAGGACAAGTGATAGAACATATGTAGGCAGATTCCATGCCAAAGAGAAAGAACACCTTCAGGATAGAGCAAAGGGTCATGTGTGTGGATTGTGACTGCGCTTGGTTGGAACATGTAAGAGCCATAGATCTGAAGCAAGCAGGCTTAACCCAACCAGATAACACACCAATGCTTAGGATAGAGTCGCCCTCTGAACTGCAACCACCGGGTCAGACTACCTCATCTAGCAAAGATGGAGAGTTTGATTCCAAGTTAGAGTTCAGAAAACGACCCAGAAATACCGAGGCATCCCAAGACTAGACATACTAGGGGAGACATGCCCGTCCTCCTGAGGCGTAGATGCTTGAAAGAAGAAAGGGCAGGATAGTCTAAGAATGCAAGAGCAGACGAACAATGAAAACCACATGACCTCCCCAAGAGATTTACGAAGTTTAAAAAGGGAGATAGGGTAATGATCTTACTGGGTGCCAAACGTCAAGGGCAAACAAGTGAACCCATCGAGGGACCCACTAAGGTCAAGGAGGTGAACCTAGCCCAAGAAGGGGAGACACCCCGACCTGTCTTTATTGTCGATGACCTGACAGAGGAGGAGGAGACACGTCTCGATGTCCTCTTACCAGTGTATATAGACGTATTCACCTGGTCCTTAGAAGAACTCAAGGGGGTAGATCCAAGTGTAGTGACTCATAACATACCCATGACGCCAGACGCAATGGCAGCCAAGTAGCAACCATACCCCATGAATCCAAAACATGCTCAAATCGACAAGTTGATGAGAGCAGGGTTCATCTACGAAATTGAGCACATAGATTGGGTATCACCCATAGTCATTATAATAAAGAAGAACGGAAAGATTATGGTGTGTATGAATTACAAGAAGGTGAATGCTACTACAACTAAGAGGGACAACTACCCATTGCCATATGCTGAGCACATGCTCAAGAGAGTGGCGAGCAAAGAGGCTACAATTTTCTGGACGGCTTCTTTGGATACAATTAGGTGCAATGCATCCTGACGATAGGCATAAGACTGCATTTGCCACTGAGTGGGGTGTCTTTGCCTACATTGTCATGCCCTTTGGGTTGACAAACTCTCAAGCCACCTTTCAACACCTTATGCGCACTATATTTAAAGACATGCTTAGGAAAGAGTTAGAGGTCTTCACAGACGACTTGTGTGTTCACTCAACCTAGAGAGAACATTTAGACAGACTCTGAGCGGTGTCTCCTATATCACCTCTCTCTGAAACCCTTAAAGTGCCAGTTCTGGGTAAAGCACGGATGTATCCTAGGGCATGTGGTGTCGAAAAACGGCATTGCCACAGACTTTTCAAAAGTCAAGGTCATTGTTGATCTTCCACCCCCAACCAACTATAAGGGAGTGCAATGCTTCTTAGGCCATATGGGGTATTCTTGACAGTTTGTGCTGAATTATGCATTGATCGCTAGACCTTTGTACAAGCTATTGATTAGATTCAAATGGACTGAAGAATGCCAACACGCATATGAGAAACTAAAAACATCTCTAACCACAACACTAATTCTACGAGCCCTAGATTGGACCATTACCTTCCACATGCATATGGATGCTTCAAAATTTGATGTAGGAGCAGTGTTGTGCCAACTTGGTGAACACAATCTCAACTATCCAATGAGCTTTGCTAGTAGACAACTCACTAAGACCGAGATGAACTACTCGACAATAGAGAGAGAAGGTTTGGCCATGGTATTTTTCGTGAAGAAATTTCGGCATTATTTGTTAGCCACTCCTTTCACCTTCTTTATGGATCATCAAGCCTTGCTATATTTAGTAAACAAACCTTGTGCTACAGGCCACATAGCTCAATGACTCCTTCTACTTTTGGAATTTGATTTCTCTGTGGTTGTACGAAAAGGGAAACATCACTACATGGCTGAACACATGTCATGGATCCCCACGGGAGAGGCCGCTAGATGAGGCGTCGTGGATAATTTGCCAGGCGTGCACTTGTTTAGCCTATCTAACGAGAGAGATTTATTTCGAGCCTACTTGATGCCATATTGGGAAGATGACATAGTCCAAGTGCTTGAGCATGGATGACCTGAATGACCAAGAGAGAAAGCTTGACTTAGATGGTTCATCCTCAAGATCCAACCCTATTAGTTGAGCAGGTCAACTGTATAGGCTAGGGCAAGATGGATTGTTGTGTAGATGTGTATGTGAGTACGATATGCACAAGGTGCTCTCTGAAGCACACAGTGGACTCGCTAGAGAACACTTTAGCAAAAGAACAACAGCCCACAATGTGCTACAATCACAACTGTGGTGGCCCACTCTCTTTCGCGATGTGGCTCAATTCGTTAAGCACTGTGACAAGTGCCAACGGACAAAGGTCTCGATTCGCAATGACCAAATGGAGCTTACCTCGATAATTACATGACAACCCTTTGAGAAGTGGGGAATTGACTTTATAGGACCTATTAGTCCTGTGACACAATACTCTCAAGCCAAGTATATCATTGTAGCCACTGACTATCTGACGAAATGGGCAGAGGCAAGGGATATGAGAAAGAATGATGCGAGGATGATTGTCAAGTTCCTATGGGAGTAGGTAATCTCACGATTCGATTGCCCCATCAAACTGGTTAGTGACCAAGGCACACACTTCATTAATGAAGTGATCACGCATCTTCTATCCACCTTTCTAATTATCCATTGAAAATCCTCACCGTACTACCCTCACGCGAACGGCTAGGTAGAATCCACCAATAAAATTCTAGTAAACATCCTGACTAAGGTAGTCTATGCTTCGCACAGTGACTGGGATAACAAGCTGATGGCAGCCTTGTGGGCTTACCGCATAGCCTACAAAATGGCTATAAGCCAAATACCTTTTAGGTTGACCTATGGAACTGAAGCAATTCTACCTGTAGAGTTCTTCGTTCCTAGCTTGAGGATCGCACTTCACAAAAGATGGGAAGGGAAGGAAGCATGGACAAAACCTCTAATTGAACTCGAATGCCTCTCGAAAACTCGCCTCCTAGCTACCCATGTGCTCATTTGCAAGAAAGCACGACGCAAAAGCTGGTTTGACAAGCATGTCAAGCATCACAACTTTGAACAAGGTGACTTAGTGCTCCTGTACTCCGTTAAGGGGCATAAATAGAAAATGAAGTTTAAAGGTCTAGGGCCCTTCAAGATTCATGCCATCAACCGAACCGGTAATGTTGAACTCGAGACTTTGGAAGGCGAGGCATAGGCTTCTTCAATGGTAGTTGCATCAAGAAGTATTATCCCCCCACGTATCCCTTCCACGAACCACTAATGTTAGAACCGCCGATCAAAGTGTGGGTATCCACAATCACAGAGATTGATGATGAAAATGAGGAAATCGTAGAACATGCCTACCTCTGCATCACAATCACTGCCAAGCAAACATGCACTGTCAATGCCTTGATCGATGAGGGAGCATACTTCAATGTCTTGACCCATGATCATTGGATCCATATTGGCAAACCACAACTATAGCCCACTACCACCAAATTGAGCCCATATGGGGGTTGATCATATGCACTCCTAGGGAAATGTAGGGCCACAATTTCTATCAAGTCTGAGAGCATACCAATGACATTTTATGTGTTTCCGAACACTGGAAATGCAGGCACCAAATCGCAACTAGGTCAAACCTTTAAAAAGCAAGCTCACTGCAATGTCGATTATGAGTTGTAGCGTATCCACTTAGCCATTGGTAATGTCTGCATAGTGTCGGCTTTCAGCAAGGGCTGTGCGACTCCCACCAGACCTGCAATGCCACCGGTAGACACGCATTTAGCCAAGTCCAAGGAGGAGGGTTGTGATTTGTTACACCCTCCCAAGCCTATATGCCAGCAACTACTGAAACCAAAGTCAATGCCTATGAACCCCAGTTAAGGTGGGTGCCTAAACGCCAGAACCTACCACCGAAGAGCAATCGGCCACGCCTTCGCAAGGCTAACAACATAACCTCAAAACCTAGGAGGCCAAAACAAAGCTACAAACATTGACGGGTGGTTAAGCTATGATGGGTTCCTAAGACCCTATTGCAAGCGCAAGGTTATTATGAGGGTAATGCCTGGATATGGATCCCTAAGTCTAAAGCAGCCAAGAGCACCGATCAAGTGCCACTCTCACACATAACCATACCCCACCATACAACGTGTCAAGGCCTAACGCCGCAGAAGACTTGAGACACCAGGCACATTGACTCACAACTGATTATGCACATGAAGACCTACTAGGTCTACCGGCCCAAACCTCAGCCTGTTGTTCCCGAACTAGTCCCATGCAACTCAAGCAAGACTCAGGAGGCTGCATCCACAAGTAGTGACATCCCATTCACAATCCAATCGTCCCAGCCCACTGGGCAAGCAACCCAACCACAATCTCAGGAACAACCGAGCCCGCAACTATCTGTTGCCAAACTCTCTAGTTCTGTCAAACCTCAACCACCCGGCAAGCCTTAGACCCTCCTATGAGCAGAAATGATTCTTGTCATTGGTCCGCAGATCTAGCCAAAGACACACGGGATGATGTCATTGCTTGCCTCAGATGCTTAGATGCCACATTTATGTTGCTGGCTCTAAGCTACGACCACTTGGACTTGGACCTGTTGCAAGAGCCCTTTGCAACAGAAGTTTGTACAATGCCTTGTTCATGGGACACATTGGAATTTACATTCGTCAAAGCACCCCACTCAGCCTCCTATAGAGTTGCTCTGCACTAAGATATCTATAGATCAAGCTATCAAACAATGGATCATCACATCATACGATAAGCGAGCCTCTTTTGCTATCACTGAACGAGAATTAGAGGAGTTGAAAAAGCTTGTTGAAACCGAATCCCCATTGTTACGGAGCTAGTATGCTCTTCGATTGTAATGGGAACTCAATGGATGCCAAATAATGACCAACACTGAGCAGCGGCGCACCATCAAGACATCGGAATACAACCCAACTTATGTCGCTCCAACGTTATATAGGGTGTTAACAACTACTCGTGAGACGGACCCCTAGAAGAGCATATCAAAGGACACCCTTACCTTGACCGCCTCCTGATAGAGGAAGAGTTACATATTGTTAGTCGCATCAATTCTGGTGACATCCTAACAGATGTCCTTACTTACATCACAGAGGTAGCTGACCCTTTGATCTGGACCGCGATGCTCAGTTGGAGTACAATCTAGACTTCTATGCTTGGCTCATGCGAAAGTAAACACTCGACCGTAAGCTGACAGCCTTGGGCATGCTAGCTTTCAATCCTAGGAAGGATTCTCCCCAAATCCGGAAGAGGAGGGGATAACGTAAGGTGGGTGAGTCAAATCAGAACCAATCAAAATCAAGCAAACACATAAACACATAAGGAAAAAACACATCGATGTGAAAACCTCAGTCAACATTTAAATGTAGGAAGAAAAGAAACATAGTAATTTGTGATTGAGGAAAAATGTCACGAAAATGTTGAATTAAAGGGTGAAAAAGTCTGAAAGGAAAGTTTATGTTGGAGCTTAAATGTTTTCATTCAGCAAACACGAAGCCTTTCTTTTCACCAAATAACTCTTTTGGAAGCACTAATGGGAATGATGGTTCATGACACGAATGAAAGATGTAGCAAGATTGCGCTCACCAACTCGCTTTCATGGAGGAGGAGAGAATGCAGTACGGCATTAGCTTAGAAAATCGTGCTTATAGTCGGCTAAATTTCTGCAACATTCACAACCTTGAGAAGGTGGTAGCCAAGGAGCAAGCCACAAGGAGAGTAGTGGAACAATGTAACCTCTCCAAGTACCTAGAGAAGTTTGCACAGGGACCTGACCACACGAAGTGTGTGGAATTTCTAAGAATGTACAACCCTAACCAAGAATGTGGAACAGTGACTGCATGAAGAGGGGACAATGTTCGATAGGTGCAAGTGCCATTAAAACAGGCCTTGGTGGAGAAGGCACTAGGGCTGGAGACTAAGGTAGAGAAGAAATGTAAGAGAGATGTGTATGCTATGCTAAAGATGAAGAGGGAGGATGTTTTGACAAACAACGGCATCAACATACAGGATATCCCTGATGTTGAGATCCGCATGCATGCAAAGTTAGTGCACTCACTTTTTTCCAGCCAACTCTATAACTCCCTCATGCACCAAATTAGTGTGCATGTGCTGGAGAATGTGGCAGTCCACACCCTGAATGAGGTGGACTGGAATGGCTATGTGCATAAGACTATAGATGAAGCAGCCAAAGCACTAGCCTTGGCAGGCAGGTGGAGAATCCCCAACCTCTAAAAATACAAAGAGGAAAGAGCCTTCCTCGAAAGCCTCCTTCATCAGGTATGGAAGTGTGCTAAAAACGGCCATCATCTAGGAGGTTGTAAAAGAAGCCCAACAAGGAAACTAAGGAGCGGATGAGACCTCAGATAGGTCACTGACCCACCAAGGGAAAGAGCCATCGAGCGACAAGACAGAAACTGAGACAGAGAAGGAGGAGCAGGAGGCTCAATCCAGATGGAAAAAAACAAAGAAGCCCACTAAAAAGATAGCTCATAAGAAGAAATAGAATGGGGGCAGGAAGAAGGAAAAAGAAGATCTAGAGAGAGCCAAAAGGGAATCCCTAAGAGAGGCGGCGGAGAGGAAAAAGAAGGAGAAGGAAGAAGCTAAAAAGTTGGCAGAAGAATCAAGGAAAACAGAGGAAGAGAGAGAAAGAACAGTTGTGGAGTTGAGGAGATAGGAGGAGGAAGACATGGCCGAAGCAACTCACCACAGTCCATAGAACAACAAAGCTGACTCAATGGCCTAGGCACTTTAAGTCCACCCAGCGAGGATAAACCCGGTTCAAGTGCTCACACACCTGAAGTCATGCCGTCCATGGTCATCGAAGGCAAGGGTAAGGCCCCCATCCATCCCATCCCATTCCTCTTGGTGCCCGCCAATGAAGCAACCACTGTCACCCCAAGCATCCCAGGCAGCATCGATGTGAACAGTTTTGTGGTGTGGATGCAGTATTTCATCAATAAGGAACTAGCACAAGGAAAGAGCGGGAAGACTATAACCACCGGGCAGAAAAGGCCAGCCATAGATGCCGAGTCTAGGCAAGATCCAAAATGCCAAAAGATGGAAGCTTTGACCACCCCAATCCCTATCACTATGACACCATTAGCAAACCATGATGAATATGTGGATGAATTTCTCTCTCAGTTAGAGAAGGCAAGGGAGGAAAGAAAGATAGCGGTGGCCGAGTTGGAAGCAGAAAAGGAGTTGATGGCAGCCTTCCATCTCGAAAAGATGAGGCAAATGGCTATGCAACAAAAGGAAATCCTTGATCTGAAACGGGAACTAAAAGCCAAAAAAGAAAGGGAGCAAAGTTGGCAGCAATAGCTTGTAGATGAAAATCATAAGCTAGTGAAAATGTAGAGAGAGTATAAGCTTCTAATCATGCAACCATTAGGGCCAAAAACGCTTCAAAAATGGCACTTGTAAGAAAGTGATTAAGTTGCTAATTAGTTGAGGTTTAGGAAGAATAAAACCTCTAAATTTGGTTGTCCAGATGTGATTAATGAGAGAATATTTGGTTCATTGAAGAGGTCGGCCATTAATTGCCCTCATCTTTTAATCCAGGTCAGGGGTCACCTTTTCGGCCGTTTATTGTCTTGGAACTCGAGAGATTTTGTATTTTCGAGATTTTCGTACGAACTTCGCATTTGTTTGCTCCCGCGTTTTCTTTCTATACACTATTCTCTTTTACCATTCCTTTTGCTGCACTTGCTTTCTATCACTGTGAGATTCTTGCTCGGTTCATTTGCTAGAATGTCTAGCAATACTACTTCAAATAACACAGGCGCAAGCACACATAAATACAAGCTATCTATTCAGCTAGATCCGACTTACACATCTTGGAGAAGTATACATCATCGAGTATTGATAGATGAGATTGAAGCCAACAGGTTGCGAACACAAGGAATGAAGCATATAGATTTGTGGGTGGATGGAAATATCTATCCCAGGGATCCTTCTACAGGTAAACCACCTCCTTTTTTGAATGTCCATGACTATATAAGATATGCTGGAGAAGGTTACAATGGAATGCTTGGCTACTATATGAGGTTATACTCTGCATCTTACACATATATAGCTCAAGTGCATGAAATGAAAAAAGCACTAGAAACTACACAAACAAAAATTTTAGAGTTGACAAGTCAGATTGATATTTTGAAAAATGTTAACAATTCATTGCAGAATAAGCTAATACACTTGAGAGAAACTCCAATAGGATTTAGAGAGAGGAAGAGACCATTAAAAAATATAACCAGCTTGTGTGAGAGAGCAAAGAAAAGGAGACTAAATCTTACAAAGAAATATGTCTCTAACATATTAGGCATAAATATCCGAGAGAATGAGGAAAGAATCAAACTTTTGAAGGAAACCATGAATAAGAAAGACATTTTGAGGATTCTTAAGTCACCAGAAAATGTGGATTTGAGAGGTCCAACTCTGAGAGAGTTAGTGAAGGATTTAAAAGGCACAGTGAAAGCAAATGAAATCGTAGAGACATGCGATACTGTGGGTATAAGTCGAAAAGGTTACCGTGCTATCTCTGGATTATGGTTTAAAAATCTTAAACGCAATAGGGTAACTATATTTGGATTGCCCCGAGCCCTTGCAGTTTCCACTGCAAGAATTTCCATGAATCGCAAGATTCCACATGTTTTTGGAGATTACTTTCACATCGAAAGGTCTATGTCCTATGAAAAACAAAAAAAAACAGGCAATTTTTTATTACAATGAGTTTAACAATATATGGGTTGATCTAAAAAAGGTGCAAATTGCAATGGTTCACATGTATAAAATCACAGTAGAAGAAAGTTATGGTGTTCTAAAGTTTGCCTTGAAGTTGGATGAAGCACAGATTCAAAAGGGACAGAAGATGGAAAGAATTAGCATTTGCCTCATGAACATGGCATTGGACCATGGCAATGGCGAGGGCAAAGCTCCATTGCATAAGATCCAATCCGAGATGGAGATTTGGTGGATTGGTGCAGCCCAGGTACCAATTGAAAATCATCAAACATTGAAATGGTTGTTCAACCATACAGGTATTCCAAATATCATTAAGTCTCAAAGTGAAGGCGAAATGTTGGTAGTTGATGGGGTTGGTAAATTTAATGTGGAATGGCATATGAGTGCTGATTTGAAAACTATCAAATGTATGCTTGGAATATGTAATGGTGCAAATGCAAAATATCCTTGCATTTATTGCATGGAAAGTATTGGATCCAAAGATTGGAGTAGTTTGCGACCAGTAAGAAGAGCCCCAAATAGAGACTCTATAGATTTGAGTAAATTTAAAAACATAGAAGACATCTGGGATCCCATTCTTTCCATCTCTCTTAAGAATGTTCATATTTGTACTTTGCATGCAGAGATTAGAATAATCGATAAGCTTCTCAGGTTGCATCTTGACTACGCATATTCCATTAAGCCATTATCTTTATCAGATGAGTGTATTGATAAATGCGAGCCATTGCTATCGAAAATGGGATTTCATGGGGGCCAAGTTCACTTGAGAAAGGATCCAATACTTTTAGGAAAAACAAGAGATATCTTGGCCGATATCTCTATGGGAGGCTCAAAAGCTAGATGATTCTTAGGAAATAATTCAGGAAAGCAGGTGAATGCGGCTTGGGAGTGTTGGAGAGAGCTATGTGAGATCACAACAAATGTTGCAAGCACGCCGAGGCTTGCGTTTCTTAGAATGGAGGTCTGGATACACCTTGATGTTTTTCTAAAACTCCTCAGGCAACATAAGACAACATATACATATGCGGAAGAGTTCAAAAGATCAATCACAAAGCTTGTTCAGGCGATAAAAGAGGCATGGGGAGAAAAAGATATCACTTTTTATCTGGTAAAGTAATAATTATTTAATATGGGCTTATTTTGATAGGTTTTTCAATTGGTATAAAATTTGTGTTACTTTGTATTGCAGCATATTCTTCATATTCATGGACCTTCTTTGTGGAGGAGCATGGCCCCTTAGCAACTTATAGCAACCAAGGCATGGAAAAATCCCACTACCAAGCATGCACAAGTTATTTTCGAAGCACAAGGCATGGGGGAGGAGTTACAAAAAGCAATGCTTTGGAGGAGCTATTCAACTGGTTTTTTCGACGACAACTTCAAAGAATGCAAATAAAAGACGGCAATGACACATGAGCAATCACACTTTTATATATAAGAAAGAATATATACAAAGCTAGTTTTCCAAAACTCTCACATTCTCTTCCTCCTCAGGAATCTTTCCTCTATAACGTAGAAATTTTTTTCTCTTGTAGCCAGCTATAGATTTTACATCAGTTCTGTCTGCAGCTAAGGCGTAGAATGAAAACGCCAAAAAGTATCCTGCTCTAGAAGCAGAGTAACCTGGACCGTAGCCAAAAATCCTAATTGCTGCAGTCTTTTCCAAAAACATTATTTTGTGGGCATTATATTGTAATCCTGAGAAACCTAGAAGCCTTGTAAGAGCTTTAATACAAAGTATCGGCCATGCTGCGTCCTCTGAGAAACTACTATGAAGTACAAAAAAGGATTTAGGGTCAATCCTAGCCAAGTAGTGGCCGAGTGCAATGTCTTTGGTGGTGTTACTAGCAGCTCTCGATCCTTTGCCACGCCCCAAGAAGTTATCTGTATCGGCAATCTCCAACTGCAAATAAAACCCATACTGAATGAGCATGAAATGTAAACCTACCAATGTGTAAAAGCAAATTCAAAATTATCTTACCACTTGATTTTCATCGTACTCCAATTTAAACGGATTCCATAAATTAATTGATGATGCTGTCTCATTGGTGTTAGTCAATTCTTTAACATATTCAGACTCCTCTCTTCCAAAATTGGAAATGCCGAGCTCGCTTTGAATGCGATCGAAGTCCTCATCAGTGATCCTCAACTCTTTCTCAGCTTCTTTGGCCTTTTCAAAACAAAGAGAGAATGCCTCACCAGCATCAATAAACTTATCATCTAGAGTTTCTTTATCAAGTTTCAGAATCTCTTCCTTTGATTCATTTTCTGTGTCAATTATCCCATTTGCAGCATCAGAAGCCTCTGCAATAATTGCAAGACAATAATCTTCCCTGAGATTAAAAAGTTTTTGAATATCTGATAGTAAAATGTACTCCTTGTCCTTGAAAGGTATACATGGCAGGGAAGGAACAATATGGTGAGAACTCTCATCAGGTTGAGGGTTTGTATCTCCTTGGCTCTCCTCAATGATAGTCTCAGCTTTGAAGTGAGAAACATCCAAATTCTCAGCAATGGAAGCCTCAAAATCTGTATCTACAACCTCCTCTGTTTCCCTTTCATCTGCTAGATCATCCAACATGCAAAAGCTGGCAGTCTTTGCTCCTTCCAACTGTTGCTCCTCAGCTTTCACAGGGTATTTGACAAGGCTGAAAATAATAAAAGCAGCAGATTTTCTCATCATCTTGCAGTTTTTGGAATGAGTGCAGCAAAATATGTCTGTTGAATGAAACCTCTCCAGAGAGTGGGCCCTGCACTTTCTAGTAAATACTGCCTTTTCATTTCCTGTTGACCCAATGGGAACATTGAAATATTCAATTGTGCCAACTTCAACAGAAGGACCTGCAAGAGTTTCAAACTCCAAAAAGTCCTCCATTATATATTTTTCACAAGATTTCAGAACTTTGTCAAGTTCCCAATCAGGATTAAAAATATTTTTCACAACTCCATAGAATGAGAGATCCATTCCATTCTGAAGCATAAAATCAAGTAGCCTCTCTGATGGAGTGATATCAATGAGCTCTAATACTCCTTGACCTCTCACTACTGACGTTCGCTTCCCTGGAGATGTACTTGGCTTTCTCACACTGGTGGCAGAGGATGGAGAGGAAAAAGAATACACAGGCTGATCAGATGTTGATGCACTTGAGCCTTTTGAAAGCCTTCTTCTTTTACCAGTTCCTGAAGAAACCTTGGATTCTATGGGTTCAGACATGTTTCCAACTTCTGGCGATACGGCGCAATAAGAGAGAAACGATTCAGATAGAAAGGCCCCCTCGCGCCGTATCGGTGATCCCAGTAAGAAGCGCTAGAGCCACAAAAAAGGTGGTCACACGAGCTTGAGGAACGTTGAAAGAAGACTAGATCTAGAGAACCTCCAAAACGAAGCGAAGAGAGGAGAGCGAAGAAAACCAACAGTCGCTCTCGCGCCGTATCAGCAATAGAAACAGAGGTCGGAAACCAAAAAAAGCCGTACAGATAAGAAACACACCCTTATGTAGGCGCGGATTATGCCACCTGGCACTATCCGTTAGTCTCATACACGTGGCAGTAGCCGTTGGGCAACACGTGGCCGATAACCACGTGGCGAACAAGTGGACCGGTCATTACTTGACATGTAGCATACGGACCATAAATGCAGATACGTGGCACAATCAGTATCGGACACGTGTCTGACATGTGTCATGATTTACCTAGGTATATAAGTGGTCATTTTTCCGACGTGTACACTTTTCATTTCTCGAGCTCTTCCCGCATTGCTTGCCGATACTGTGCGATACAAGTCCTTTCGCTAGCAAAAAGAGGTGTGCCGATACGGAGCGAGGGCGTCCAAACGGTGTGCTCGTTTCCTCCGTATCGCGCCGTATCGGCATCTGATCTCCAATACGGAGCGAGGGCGTCCAAACGGTGTGCTCATTTCCTCCGTATCGCGCTGTATCGGCATCTGATCTCCAATACGGAGCGAGGGCGTCCAAACGGTGTGCTCGTTTCCTCCCTATCGCGTCGTCTCGGCATCTGATCTCCAATACGGAGCGAGGGCGTCCAAACGGTGTGCTCGTTTCCTCCCTATCGCACCGTATCGGCATCTGATCTCCGATACGGAGCGAAGGCGTTGTTCCATTCTGCTCGCTTTGTTCATATCGCGCCGTATCGAAATTGCTCATTTCGTCTTTTTCCTCTCCAATTTGTCTTTCAGTTATTGTCCTTCTGGTTGTTATTTTTGCTTTTCTGGATGGCAAGGACAAAGCAAACTACAAGAAGAGTGTATCTAGATGGGAAGGACAGTGGGGGTAGAAGAAAGTTAAAATTTGATGAATCTAAGGGGGTAGAAGAAGCTGGTCCATCACAAGCTCCAGAGCATTTTACAACAGAAATCCCCCCTACACCAGGTGTTGTCCTTACATCTTCTATAAATGTTTCTTCACCTGAAGTTGAGGAAGCAAAGGATGAGGCTTACCCTGTGAAAGATTCATTCCCTACAATGGTACCTGAGCCCACATCTGCTGAAGCCACTGAACACCCCAAGCCACAAAAGAGAAAGAGGAAGTCCAGGTTCTTCTATATGCAGAGATGTTTCAGTGAGATCAGGAAAGCCCAGAGAGCTACACAGCATGTCATTCCAAAAGCTGCTTTTATAAGGGTGGTTAAAGAGATCTCTGATAGATTGTCTCAAGTGGCAACTGTCTCTGGTCTAAATAAGAAGTGGCAACTCTCAGCCATTCTTGCCCTACAAGAGGCCGCAGAAGATTTTGTTATTGATTTCATGAACGACGCTTACATTGCTGCCGCCCATGCTCATAGGATCACCCTTATGAATAAAGATTTCAGCATCATCAGCAGAGTGAGGTATAGGTTTGACAAAGTCCTGAGGCCCTTGCCTTCCAATGATCAAAAAGCCTTTGAAATCCTTAACGTTCCCCCAAAATTGTCCAGGAAAGAGAAAAAGCTAAATGTTGAGGATGTTAGTCACCTTTACCCTACAAGGGGTGCCACCCAACAGGAGGCTTTCTTGAGTGAAGAAAATCAGGAGGTGTTTGAAACTGAAGACGATGTTTACAAGAGGAAAGCCGAATCACTTGCTCCCGTCAACAGCGAGAGGATGGGCAAAGTGTATGGGCAGATTCTTGTGAATGTTGCTGGGGAACCTGAGGAGGAATATCTTAGTATATCTCCCGAGGACAAGCCCATGTTGGAAAAAAGGGATCTCCAACTATCTGACTCCGTGGTATTTTGTTGCATAAGGTAAGGTTTTTTGTTGCATAAGTTAAGTCTTATAGGTTCAATTATATTTTGGATGAAATTGGTATTGAATAGCTTTTGCTATTATCTGCAGGGCATTGGTCTCCTCTCTCACTCTCGATATCCGAAGAACCATATACATTGTTGATCCACTTCTCTCTGTGGGACTTTTTGCAAAATCTGGTTCTAATATTTCACCATTTTTTCGTAGCTTTGGAGCCCCGAGAGGAACACCAAGGAAAAGGGAATTCTCTTGCAAGAAAATCTATCTTGTAACATCAACAAGCTTGTTTATCATGTTTCATATGATCACAATGAAGAAAAGAACACCAGGCACAACAAATCTTCATGCAGCATCATGTAGATCTCCCACGGTTTTTAATAGAATCAACCATATTCTTCAACATCTTCACAAAATCCATCAATAAAACAAAGAAAGCAAAGAAGTACTCCATCTTTGAATGGAAATACATCACATAGTATTCATCTTCAATATCTTCATAGTCTTCTCTCTCAATCTCTCATATACAATCACTTTATTTCAGTAGAATTGGCTATCTTTGACTCTCTCTCTCTCTCTCTCCATCAATAATACATCATATCCTCACTACAATCTCTCAAAATCACTCTCAATAATCCCTCTTAGGTCGTGGATACCCCTCCCAAGAGATATGTCTGATATGAAGAGTCACCAGAGCCACTACAGTGTCCTTTCATAGCTCACTACTATCACTTCACTCTAGTCTTCACTTGAGTCTTCAGCAGCTACTTCTTCCACTTCTTTCAGCTCTTTTGCACTTGTATTCACCTCTTTCCAAGGCTAGAAAACTTTCCCAAAGTCACACATAAATTCCACAGAACACTTACAGAAGCATACAAAACAGTCTACAGAATAGTACCAGAACAGCTACAGTACAGAATAGAACAGAAACAGAACAGAAGCAGAAGCTCTACAGAAGACCTACAGAAGGTTACAGAAGGTCATCAAAACTACATAACTCATTCTCAAACCATTCCAAACTCTCACAAACCATTCAATAAGCTTTCTCAATATCTCATTCTTCATCAATCAATTACAAACTAATTATTGTAAGATGTTAAAAATTCATCACAGAGGGTAGGATCATCAAGAATGAGTGGCAATGAAAGAGCCACAAACTAGGAGAGACCAGCCTTCGTAATAAGGCCCAATTTTGTCAAGTGAGAATAATGCCAACTAAACAACATAACATATTAGAATAGAGGAGGAGTTCAAGGTGCCACTCAAATAAAAACAAAACACACACCACACACAGACACAAAGGAGGCCTGAAAAATAGGGAAATAAAAAACAAATAAGATATTGACAGAGGATCAGTTCATCCATAACACAGAAGACCACCCTAAGCAAACCACATCCTAGAAAAAATTCAGCATGACCTACCCTCACATGTGATTGATAGCTTTGTGAAATGCAAACAAACAGGCACCCTAATCCCTATATCAAGCATGAAAATAAAAAGAAATCTATACGCCATAGCCCAAACTACATCAGTGTGACTATCAAAGCAGAAGAAATACCACAAACTACACCACTATTAACACAACTGAACCAAGACTAGATTGAAACATGTCAACATGGACTAACTAATATAGACTGCATTGCCCTCATTCTCACATATCACATTCATTGATTAGATGAGAGATGTGCAATGAAGATGGATTTAGATTTAATAATAGGTAGATTTTACCAATTGTTAGCAATGGATGAATTTTAGCACATGAAATGTATGCAATGTGAACGTCGAATTGATTTTATTTTAATTAAAATGATGTATGTGTAAGCACGGATGCACATGAAAAAGTGATTAGTTGATTCCTTTTAACAATTTACGTGTGGTTGGGGTGCAACAAATATAAAATGAAATTTTGGATACCTATAAGGTGTGTGAATGTACCCTAATTTGAATGAGCACACGAAAGTCAAGTGGTATGGAGAAAACCATGGTCTCAAAGCAATCCAAAAGACAATCCCACCAAGCTGAAAATTTACACCATGAGAAAAAAATACAAAAAATATCACATATATATTTATCTATATATATATATATATATATATATATATAGAGCAATCAAAAGATTTAAAATAATTAATTATTATTTTTTAGATTTTTTTGAATTTTTAAGGATTTTTAATGAAAATATTAAAATTTATTAGGCTTTTTATTTTTATATATTTTTTAATTTTGTACTTTTTAGCTCATATTTGTGAGTAAAAAATTTAGTAAATTGTTGGAATTTTTTTCTTTTTTTATTTTTAACTTTTATTTGAATTTTTATATTTTATTTAGATGTTTAAAGCATTTTTGGTGTTTTTGCAATTTAAAATTGAAGAAAATGCATGTACCAGGATTCATAACACTACGTATGAACAACAGCAATGCCACAGCATGGCTAAGACCACATGCGTATCCTCGTGTGTGAATGGCAAAAGAAAATCTTTGCACGCGAATAGCTTGTAAAGGAACGGGGGAAAAAACCATGGGTACATAGAAACCCACGTGACCAAGGGCCTCACAGGGGGTTGGAGTCAATTCGAGGGTTGTGGATGTGGACACAAAAACCGAGGGCGAATGGGGAATAGGAGGGTGGGGTGAGTACATGCCAAGGGGTGTAGGGGGGAACACGGGCTAGGATGGTAGGGGGGGTGGATGAGGGGTTTACGGGGGTGGAAAATGGGGGCAAAGGGGATTTTGCAAGGGGGGGGGAGGGGGGGGGGTAGCGGAGTTGATTGGGTAAGGTTGGATGGACATGGGGGAGTTTGGTCATGCAAGTCGAGGCGAGGCAGGGGGGGGGGGGAGAGCGGGGGGTTTGGGAAGGGGGGTTGGATAGGCGGGTGGTGGGGAGGCCATACTATTAGAGGCATGAGGGAGGGCGTCAAAATGGTGGCGCGCAGGTGGCACATGGTGGTGTAAAGGCAATGAGACGTCACCATGACAAAGAAAAGGTCAATGAAGCATCACCATGGCAAGGGTGGGGCAGAAGCTCACGAGGCAAGGTGGGGAACAGCATGGCGGCGGGGCACAGGGAACCATGACATCGAGCAAGGCGATGGCAGTGGGCACTGGGTAGGATGACGGCAACGACCGAAGGCAGAAGCACATGGGGGTGACCTTGGAAGGTTGCAACGACCCTGTAGATGTCAAGATTGTGGGAGAGAAGGAATGAGTCTCGCTTGAATCTTTCTTGCTTGCACAATGGGGGAAGACACACAAGGGTGGAGGCTGAAAACAGTTTTCCTCTTCTTAGTTGTGTAAGCCAAAAGAACTCTTGTACAAAGAAATAGAAGAACCCTCTATATGGGTCTCAAACCAAACTCAACTAACTAAGGTGGCATACTAACTGAGCCACAAACTAGAGTAGATAAGGATAGCTATCATGTAGCTATTATTCATGGGCGGTGTACCAACCGCGTCTGCAACTGACAAGTCGGTGACATAAATACACAACGGTCACCCTGGCGTATCACGAGTAGAGCTCGATATCTCAACACTCCCCCTCAAGCTCAATCCCAATTCCTGCACACCAAGCAGGTCTCTGAACTTGCGCAGCTTCTCTGTGCCCAATGCCTTCGTGAATATGTCAGCTACCTGATCCTCTGTGCTAACATAAACTAGATCAATAAGACCTAGTAAAACCCTCTCTCGCACATAGTGATAATGCACCTCAATGTGCTTTGTTCTAGCATGATAGACTGGGTTATTTGCCAAGTGTATACTACTCATGTTGTCACAATAAATGACAACTGGCCCATCTGTAGACTGATGCATATCATAAAGTAGCTTATGCAACCAAGCTACCTCACATGCAGCCATTGCTGCACCCCTGTACTCAGCCTCTGTGCTCGACAAGGCAACTGTAGGCTGTTTCTTGCTGCTCCAAGTGACTGCAGCACTCCCAAAAGAGAATACATATCCACTGGTAGATCGTCTATCAGAAATACTACCAGCCCAATCAGCATCAGTGTATCCATGCAACTGTATCTGAACCCCAGTCTCATAAAATAGTCCATACTGCAATGTGGACTTCACATACCTTATGCATTTCTGCAACCTTGAATTTCGGCAAACCTGCAACAATATTTTGGGCCTGCATTGATTTAAGTCGCTGTACATTAACATGATCAATGCGTTTATGCCAGATATCAATATCTGCAACTACACCTGTCCCATGTGCAAACATTGCTGCACTCAATTCAGACATGTCTGCATCCAACGTAAACATTCTGCCCTTCTTCTTTCCTTTTGCTATCAAGCGACCTTTATTTTTCATATCCTCAACAAAGCATCCATGAGGATTAAATCTGACCTGCAAGCCCTGTTCAACCATTTGACCAACAGAAACCAGATTCTTGGTGATATTCGGGACATGAAATACATCGGACAGGTATTTCTTTTTCCCATCCTGCATAGACAAGGGAATTTTTCCAATCTGCACAATAGGATGTGCAGTATCATCACCAGTCTCCACAAATCCTGGTTTTTCCATTTTCCTTGCATCCTCCATCCATTCTGCATGACCTGTCATGTGGTTTGATGCACCTGAGTCAACATACCATACATCATTGCTTTCTTCTGCACTTGTCATAGAATTGTTCATGTGCTGCACCATGAACAAATGCTCATTTCTGTCATCACCCTGTCTACTAGAAGATGCATAATTCCCTTGTTGCAGTTTTCCATTCATGATGTCATTCTGCTTTTTATAGCAGTCTTTAGCCATATGACCCATTTTACCACAGTAGTAGCATTCAACATTACTGTTTGCATTTTGACCTCTTTGCCATCCACCACGACCTCTTTGGCTCCCCCTGCCTCTAGAGTTACCACGTCCTCCTCCATAGGACTGGCTTTCTTGAGTTTGCTGCATATTCTGATTTCTACCACGGCCTCCAAATTGGCCTCCTCTACCTCTGCCTCTACCTCTTCCAGCATTTGAGTAGAAGACAGCTTCCTTTGAAGTTCCTCCTGAAGAAGATGCACCACCATTTCTCTGCTCCTCAGAAATTAGAAGAGCAATCAACTCCTCAAAATCAGGAAATCTTTCACGAACTGAAATGGATGTCCGAAACTGTGCATAATCCTTTCCTAGACCATTCAAGGTCACGGAAACTAAATCATCATCTTCCACTGGCGACCCAATGGAAGCAAGTGCATCTGCAATCTTCTTCACCTTCATGTGGTAGTCGTTGATGTTCATATTTTCTCTTTGCACATTGTGCAACTCTTGCTTGAGCTGCATTTTCCTGGCTTGCGTATTTGTGCTATACATTTTTGACAAAGTATCCCATGCCTCCTTTGGCGTACTTGCATCCTGAATATGCACAATCATAGAGTCTGAAATGTTGATAGACAGCCAATACATAACTTTCCTGGCTCTCTCATGCCATGTTTTAAATGCCTGCATTTGTTGTTGATTGGGAACATCAGGAAGAACTGGTTCTTCTTCATTTCCTGCAACAAATTCCCAATATCCTTTTCCCATAAGGAAATTCGTCATTCTAAACTTCCATGCCTGGAAGTTGTTCTTGTCAAGCTTTTCAGTGACAATCTATGAAAGAGAATCAGACGCCATTACAGAATACTGCAAGAAATTCTGTCACTGCAAAAAACACAGCTTCACCCTCACAAGGGCAAATCTGCAAAACTGGCGAAAGTGGTATTTGACCACACAGTCACTTCCTAGTGACGATTTTGCATAAACAGGAACCAAGGATGATTCTGAAACTCCCAATGTCTCTGCGCACAAGCATACGATGCAATTTCTACAGTAACTTTTCACCGACCTGTAGAACAGTGGTCGCACAGCATAAAACTGAGCCTTTTCCTGAGTGCGTGCAGAAAACTTCCGTCTGCAAAACAGGCCCCGAAATGGCCTCAAATAAAAAAAACAAGGTCGCCAAGGGCTAAAGCCCTTACCCGCAGCATATACTGCCCTCTTGCTTCACCGCGAAGGGCGTCTCAACCTAAGACAATGCACTCCTGCAATTTCCGACTGTGCTACCTGCAGAGATCTGCTCCCAAAACAGAAAATGAAAGCAACACTGCTCCTCTTACCAGACCACCGCGAGCTTGGCTTGCTTTCTTGAGCTCCTTACCACGAACAAGGCTCTGATACCATGTCAAGATTGTGGGAGAGAAGGAAGGAGTCTCGCTTGAAGCTTTCTTGCTTGCACAATGGCGGAAGACACACAAGGGTGGAGGCTGAAAACAGTTTTCCTCTTCTTAGTTGTGTAAGCCAAAAGAACTCTTGTACAAAGAAATAGAAGAACCCTCTATATGGGTCTCAAACCAAACTCAACTAACTAAGGTGGCATACTAACTGAGCCACAAACTAGAGTAGATAAGGATAGCTATCATGTAGCTATTATTCATGGGCGGTGTACCAACCGCGTCTGCAACTGACAAGTCGGTGACATAAATACACAACGGTCACCCTGGCGTATCACGAGTGGAGCTCGATATCTCAACAGTAGAGAGGAGGGAGAGGAGGAAAGGGTGGATATGAAGAAGGAGAAGAGAAGAAGAAGACGATGGGAGAGGGGAAGGAGAAGAGAGAAGAAGGAAGAAGGAAGTAGGAGAAGAAGGGAAGAGAGGGGGAAGCAGGAGGGGATGCAGGGAGAGAGGTGAGGAGAGAGAAGAGGGGGTTAGGGAGGGGAGAGGTTACAGGGAGAGAGAGTGAGGAGGGAGGGGAGAGAAAGAAAAAAAAAGAAAAAAGAAGAGAGAAAGGAGTGGGGGGGTGGAGAGTGGGTGGGTGGATTGTTTTTTAAATTAAAAAAATAGTGATTGCCCCTCATCCTCCTGCGTACAAGCACGAGGCAAGGTTAAAAAATTTGTAGCTGTAGGAATGAACCACAAAGGAGGACGAGTGGGTCAATCATGGGACATCAGACCCAATGGCACATAATTCAAGGCAAAAACCAAGCATTCGAACATGTAGATGCAACAATACAAAAAATTCTTGAAATTTTTATTTTGAAAAGATCTAGGCCACCTCAGATGGATATGTGACGAAAAGAAAAACTGGGCAGGGCAACAGGGGGAACATGATGGACAACATGAACGAGATGTTTAGTATGAAAAACAGACATTCACATGGATACAATAGAAAAAATTCACCTAAAAACGAAATCAAAAATTAATAACGGAAAATCCATTTGCCAAAATGAAGTCTATTAAAAAGGAAAAATGGTCCATTTGATAAAACGAAGAGGCTAACAAAGGAAAACATGGATCTAGCAAGAAACGAGAGTGTTTGCATGAAAAAAATGATAAAAATACACACAAAAAGTGAAACAAAAATTACTTCGAGAAGATCCATCAGTCGAAACAACAGAGGACAACAAAAAGGAAAAATATCAAGGGAGAGGTGTTTGATATGATTGCTAGGTCAAAATGAGGTTCTGATGTAAGAAAGGCACATTTGCATGGAAAAAATGTCAAAAATACGTTTTAAAACACAATAAAAAATTAATAACATGAAATCCATGTGTCAAAATGAAGGGAAGGAAAAAGAAAAAGGTCTACTGGGAGAAGTGGCTCAATGCTATCAAAGCAAGACGCCATTCCGATGAGAACAAAGCATGTTCACATGGAAAATGAGCAAAAAGTGTATTAGAAATACCTGAAAATACACAAAAAATGAATAATGGCCAATCCATGCAGCAGACAGATAGACTGTAAAAAGCAAACTTGTTCGGGAGAAGGGAAAGATCAAGGCTATCATGTAAGACTACAATTCTAGGGTGGGAAAGGCACGTTTGCATGGAAACACATCTGATTCATATAAATTTTTTAAAGAATTAATAATTGAGGAAACGTTGCTCGAAATAGACGATAGTAAAAATGAAAATTATTGAGTTGGAAGAAGGGAAAACAGGGTTGTAAGGTTAGATTACAATTTTGGTGAACGTAGACTGCATTCACATGGAGAAACTACAAAATAAGAAAAAGGGCTAAAGGGGCAAAGAAAGACCCCAAGGATAGGGTAGAATAGGATGGTTGTGTGGGGAAGGGACCTCAACAAGGTATAGATAAAATATGAGATCGTTTAAATATCAGATAGTAGTGTGCTCATGAATATATGTAGACAAGGCATGCAGGGACATGTCCCCACACTTAAAACCTTAACAAACTAGTTTGGCTAATCCGCTGGGGCCTAGCACTTAACCATTTCCAAACCTTTACATCCCACACTTAAGACATCACACACACACACACACACATACATGCACACACATGTATGTATATATGTATGTATGCATGTATGTATACACAAGAGGTAGGGTTGAAAATACTTGGCACATTTAGTTGGTTAAGATGGACTGTCATCGATACAATTGGAGTCAAAGTTATCCACAGGAGGTACCACAACTCGCCATAGCGTGCATCAAGCATGGCAAGGACCATGTAGCAACACCTAGGGAGGTAACATCATTGATGAAGACCCATTAAGTTATCAATGATGAAGAATATAGCACATAGCTTAATAGAAACTCATATGAGAATTATAGGTTGGTTACTCGCCCCACAACTCACATCACTCATAGAGGAAAGAAGGACAACCCATAACACACACCCAATTGAGAAATTGACAAGGGGAACGGTACAGAGAGAGTATGCCAACATGCACAATTAATAGTGCATCATACATCCCCACCCATCTAGCATAGGTGCAAGAAGGCAAGCCAAGGAGCCTTATGGTACAGTGCACATAACAGAGTGACGTGTTTAGTGGTGATAGCAGAGGCTCGTTCCATGTATGCATAGGGAAATGGAAACGTACTTGGTGCCAGATTGTAGGGTCTCTCAATCCTCACCTCTCAAAGTTGAGTGAAGGAAAAATCAATCACACTCAGTCTCCCCTCTATCTTACACTGTTGATGAATATGGGAGGGAAACCCATACTCACATCCCCATTCAGTTAGGATGAAAGCTTGCATCACTCAGGGTTTGTCAATAAAAAGTGACTTCATCTTGTTGATGATATAAATATTATTTGTTGATGAAGAGGCATACCTAGGGAGGTAGCCAACAAATTAGGAACTTGAATTGCCTATAAGAAAAGGCCATTTATTGTGGGGGTTAGATGCAACTATCAAAGCATAGGACACAATGCCCCAAGGGAGCTGCCTTTGGAACCACATCCTGGGGATTTCCATTGACGAATCAACTGTTCTGGATTGCAAAGGGTGTTGCCACCTTTTTTAAAGCTAGCTTCTCGTCCAAGGACGTTTCCCACCTTTTCTTGGAATGAGACCTGTTATATGATGGGGAATTTCTTCCTTTTCTCCTATATCAACTTTTATTATTCTTTCTTCTTTTTCTTTATCCTACTCCTAAGGGTGTTTCCACATTTTCTCGAAGAGCAAGTTAGCATGATAGGGACCGAAATCATTTTCTCTCGTGACCTTTTTTTCTTTTTTTCTTTTTTTTCAGCAAATAAATGGCAAAACACCATAGATCGGAACCAAACTTGCTACGTTAATTGGATTGAATAGAAAGATAATGAATAGAGGCAAGAGGTGGAGGTGAGGGACTAAAAGAATGATGCTACCTTGTTAGGATGAGAATGACCATTATCAATAGCAGCATAATAAAAAGGAAGGAGCAATGCCCAAGAGGAGAGGGACTATCAGTTGTGATTATTAGGATCCCTAAGGAGGGTAATACTTCTTTAAGTGATAACCATTAATCAAGAAGGGATCATCAGAGGTATCAATAACTTACACTTAGATAGAGCTGTTAGGGTTGATAATGAGTACCTCATAGGGCCCCATCCAATATTGTTGAAGGTTCCTTGGAAACTTCCCAAAGCATGAATCATAAGCGAGGATTAGGTCACCTTCCTTGAATTCTTTGTGCTTGATGAAGCTATCATGGTAATATTTTCATTGAGCTTGTGTGGCTTTCATACATTGTAAAGCCAGTCGTCATATTTTGTCCAAACATTCCAAAAGTGTAGGAGGTAGCACTGTAGGGACTCAGCATCTCCCAAGCACTTTGTGATAGCCACTCACAAAGAGGGTAGTTCTAACTCAATAGGAAAGATAGTTTCAGTGCTATACACCAACTAGAAAGGTGTCTATCTTGTAGCAACCTTATGAGAGGTCCTGTACTCCTAGAAGGCCTCTATAAGTCAATCATCCTAATCACAACAATGTGCAGCAATCGTCCTCATCAGGATTGAATAGATGATGCAATTGGTTACTTCAACTTGGCCATTGGTTTTGGGATAGTAGGGTGTGGACTTGGATGACGGATCTTGTAAAACTCTGACAGCTCTTCCATAATCTTATTCAAGAAGTGAGTGCCTCTACTATCACTAACCAGGGAACTGCTAAAGCAAATGATAATATTTGCATATAGAAATAGGGTTATGCTATTACTATCTTCTTGTTTGAGAGCTTTGGATTCACACCACCTCGTCACATAGTCCATACATACCAAGATGTATCAGTTCTACTTCCTTCTAGTTGCAAGGTTAATTGGGCCTACGAAATCAATGCCTCACCTCTCGAATGGCTTTAGGGGAAGGATAGATTGTAGTGGCATAATATTAGATTTGGTATCCCATTGACAAGCATCACAACATTTGCAGTAATCATAGACATTTTTATACAATATAGGCCATCAATAACCTGTTAGTAGGACCTTTCTGGCTATCACTTCTCCCCCAAAGTGTTCACTATACAACTCATCATGGCATGCTTTTAGCATGATCTCGATCTCATCTCCTACACACATCTTTGTAGCACTTGATTTTTGTCTCTTTTGTACAAAGCGCTACCTAGCAGAGTGTAGGGGGCTGATTCCAATAGAATAGCTTCTTCTTCTCTCTACTAGAGATGCCAAGGGGTACTCTTGAGTGGGCAGGATGTTGGTAATGTCTACATATCATGAGGTTACTATTTTGACCAAAAACAGAGAAGCATCGGGATCATCTTACTCCTCTTCTTCAATATGAGGGATCTGCAATACATGATCAGCTAAAACATGGGAGCAACCAAGCTTGGTAATCACTTCAAAATCAAACTCTTGAAACAGAAGAAGCCATCTCATCATTTTGCCTTCAATATCTATATTATTCATCAGGAAGGACAATGCCTCATGATCCACATAAAACTTGAAGTGCATTGACAACAAGTAGTATCGAAACTTCTCCAAGGCAAACACCATCACCAAGCACTCTAACTTTACCACTGTGTAGTTTCTCTCTTGATCAATGACCTTATGGCTTGCATAGTAGATAGACTAATCAATATTTGAGGAGCATTTTTGGCATAAGACTGCACCTAACCCTTCTATAGATGCATCAATATGCACATGGAACTCCTTCATCCAATAAGGAGGTTATAGGATGGGTGCTTTAGTTAGACACTACTTCAAAGTATTGAAGATGTCTTCACAATCATCTGTTAAAATTAAACTCTACATCTTTCCTTAGAAGCTTATGTAGGGGCAATGACTTTACTGCAAAGTGTGCGATGAACTACCTGTAATAGGCCACATGGTAGAGAAATCCTCTCAACTATTTGAGATTGGTTGGTACTATTAGAGTTTTTTTTTTTCAATCTTGGCGGGGCTTGTTGCTATCCCTTATGCAAAGACAATGTGGCCCAAAAGAGCTCTTGAAAAGACTCTGAAGATGCATTTTTTGAGATTAAGGGAGATCCCATACTTTCGGCATCAATCAAAGCAGTGCTCCAAGTGTCCTCAATGCTCACAAATTAGGCTATAAACATAGAAGTCATCCAAGTATACCTTAATAAAACCATACAAGTGATTTTAGAATGCGATCATCATCACTCTTTGAAAGGTAGTAGGGAGTGTTAGAGAGCCCAAATGGCATCACTCTGTATGTATAGGTTCCCGATTCTATTGTGAAGGTTGTTTTGGATTGATCTTCTTCAGCTATCTAGACTTGGTTATATCCACACTGAATCCATCCAATAGAGAATAGAGCTCATGTCCAACCATTCTGTCTAATAGTTGGTCTATGAAAGGGATATGGAAATTGTCCTTCTTTGTCTTGAATTTCAACTTGTGAAAGTCTACATAGATTTTCAACTTTCCATTATTCTTGGGTACTAGCATGATGGATGAGACCCATTCACTATTGGCCATGGAATAGATAAACTCAATTTTTAAGAGCTTCAACAATTCTACTTTCACTAGGGCTGAGTAATTTGGATTTATATGCCTTTGTATTTGCCTTACCGAGTTGGTATCAAGCTCTAGGTCGATGTGATGCTGACACACCATGGGATCAATTCCCTTTAGATCTTTATACGCCCATACAAACACATCCAAGTTCTCCTTCAGTAGCTCATCCAGGACCAATAGGTTCTCTTCTAGAAGACCGGTACACCTACCTTCAAGTAATGTCATTCGATGCCATTTTCATCCACAAAAGTTAATTGGTTTTCATATTCCACTTTACAGATGAAGTCCCACACATACTACTTCTAGGTATAGATCTGACTCCTTCAAGGGAGTGGCCTCCTCGTCTGATGCTACGTCGAAAGTGACTTCTTTCCATAGGGACTCAGATGGCTCTTTGGGATGAAAAAATGGTATTATGGCTATTAAATTTCATATTTTGTGGGAGATTTAATCACTTTTTTACTCGAGGACTCATCTTTTCATGATGTCTCTAGGAATGTCACATAACAGGAGCCATCTAGGTTCTGCTTAGGTTGAAGGACTGGTGTTTATTGGCAAGGTGCATCATCATCATCCCTTCTTGAGAAGGGTAAATTAGGGTGATAAGATTCACTCCTAAAGAAGGGCTTATTTTTATTAATTCATTTCCTATAGAGGTTTTGCATATGATGCAATTCATTTACCTCATTAGTATTCTCTTCAGGCTGAATAGATTCCTCTGCCTCGCTTTCATTATTTTGATCTTGACTTCCATCATCATCCTCTTTAAACTTTGGTTCTACCTTGTAAGGGATCTATAGGAGAAAAATAGACTCTATGTTGTATCTTCTGCTTCTACTTCTATATTTTCTTTTGTATTTGGCTCTGACTCTATTTCTGGCTCTAGGTCTATTGTGGCCATGTAATAGGGAGAATAATATATTCATGCCTCTATCTCACTGTCAAAAGTAATTTTGGAAGTCGTTCTTGGTTCAGGCAGGAGGTATTCACCCATTGACATGGACTTTACTTCTTTTGTAAGTTGGCTTACAGTGCCCACTATCAAGGACTGTGCCTTTATTTTCTTGGAAAAGATTTTTTTAACAGCTTGTTTCTTTGCTAATGTACCATATGTAACTTCATTGGAGGAGTCTATTAAGACTTTGATAGAGGTGGATCCTTTTTTTTTTTGTGAGCCATACAACTTTACTACCACCTTCTTGAGTCCTCTACCCAAGGTTAGGGTCCCCTTGAACCAATCTGTTTGTGCTCTTGCTTTAAAAAGTAATGGTCTTTCTAGTAGTAGAGGATATGAGGTCCCAAAGGAATTTAGTTTCACTACCAGATAAGTCAGCCACCAATAGTCTTGTCCATCTAGGGTGATCTTCACATATAGAGTCTAGTAACCCACTGCTTAGGATGCATGCCTTGCAAGCCTCGATCATTCATTGTCACATCCGTCATTGTGTTCATTGATGAGCCTCCATCAATCAATGCATTTTCTATATAAAATATCCTTTAATCCAAATGCCAATCTCTGGGGTATCGAGATTAAGAAGGCGTTAGCCGCATCCACTTCTTTAGCTAGCTCTAGAACTTTATTGGGCTTAGTGGCAGTTGTGAGAGCAATCCTTAGGCCATGTCTTATTATCAATATACTTTTAAATTTCTTTCAACAACTAGGGAATAACATTAGCAATTTTCGGAATGTTAGATTTGGTTTGAAGATATATAGGCCTTTAACTAATTCATACTCTTTGATAGGATCCACGGGCTTCTCAGTCGACTAGGGAATGGGAAAACACCCACTTTCATCTTTCCTTTTTCTTCGAGTAGTGGTAATATCCCAACTTCTTATATTACTTGGGATACTTTTGCATCCTCTATCTGTTAGACCTCTGGTCCTACTTTTGTAACTTGTCCTTGTATCCTTATGTGGCACTGGACTTCTTTGTACTATACTCTTATGTTCTGTACTATTCTATTTCTCTTTTGGAAGATTAAACTTCACAGTTTTAGTGAAGGGAATGTTCTCTTTTGGAACTATGGATTCTCTTTCCTTGGCATCACGTGTTATTGCGGCAACTTCCAATTCCATCAAGTTGGAGGCAAGTTTTTGGGTCTTTTGTTGATTATCAATGATGTTGACTTTCACACGAGCTAGAGTGGGATAATCTTTTCCAGTGTATCCTTCTTCTTTGCATGGATTACATAAGGGCTTATAGTCCATGGATCTTCTAGGGTTTGGACAATTTGGTGAGATATGACTCTTTTCTCTGCATCTATAACACTCCACTTCTTATCTCTAGCCACCATCACACTATCTTCCTCTGTAGCTTTAGAAAGGGAACCTCTTTGGGCCAAAGTTAGGACCAAATTCTCTAGGCTTTGGTCCGATATCCTAGGTTGTCATCTTGGATTCCAAAAAGCTGAATCTTGCTTCCTCATCTTTCTTTCTTCTTTCATGGATTTTCTTCAGAGAACAGATGTCTTTTGTATGATTCTTCCCTAAATAGTACGAATAGGAGACTCCAAGGATAGTTGGTTTTTGGGTATATTTAGTGGCTAAATGTCCCAACTAATGGCACTTTTCACACCATGTATTTGATCGTATCACATCTCTTCCACCTCTCCTATAGTACTAGATATGTTGGTGGTATTCACCTTCAGTGTCTGCAATAATTGTTCTCTAATAACATCCATCAACTCTTTCTTGATGCTTGCAGTTGAATTGGACAAACAATCCTTCAAATTTTCTCCTCTTGAATTACTCACCGTAGGGTTTTGGGAAGTCTTTGTAATCACTGCATATACTAGTTGGGTTTTCCAGAGGGTCCTCTATTCTGATTCTGATTCATAGCTCGTGTTTTGAGACTGTTGGTTATTGGTTCAAGTTGTTAGGGTTCCATTGTTATTGTTGAGTTGCCATTGGGAAAATTATTTGAGGCCATTATTGTTGTGGTTGAACCATTATTTGAGGCACTACTATTTGCAACCATTGTGGATTTGATGCATTATACTACGGCATTGTTTGTATCTGAGGATAGGGATAGGGAATAGTCCATGGGACTACATTTGGTGGGTATACCATTCTTGGCATGGGAGGAGGTAAGACTTCTCTTCTTGAGGTCATTGATAGCCTTGCTTCAACTTCATCATGTAGTCTCAGACCTTCCACCGTAGCTTGCAAATTAAATGGTCTTCTTAGCTCCACAAACTTATGAACTTTTGGTTGTAGGCATCTAAGAAAGACTCCCTTTTGGATGCCCTTATCCAAGTGATGGTTGGTTCATCTCTTCAGTATGGATTCCATTCTAGAGACACATGCTTCCACCCATTCACCAAAGGACTAACTTAAGTTCATGAATTTCTCTTGTATCTGCTCTTCAAAACCTTCACGCTTGAATTTGGTGAGGAAGGTCATCAGGTCATCCCATGTGCCAAAAGTTCCTGATGCTTGTCTCTCATATCACTAAAACACCATGCCTTTGAAAGTGGTGAGGAATATTACCAACCAATACTTTGGGGTTCTTGTATGATTCGCTACATATACTACCATGAACTCAGCTACATGAAGATCAGGGTCTTCATCATACTCTCCCTTAAAGATTGGTAACAAGACTACATTCATTTTCCTATCATCAATATTTCCTGGAAAGGAGCCTTGATTCACCATGGGAACTTCTTTAAAGAGTGCCACAAGGGCATCAAATGAGGCTTCTACTACTAGCTTGTTCTCGGCTTTGATTTTTGCCTTCTCCCTTCTCATGTACCTCTAGATTTGTTCTAATGCTTGTCTCTTGATTGCATCTTTTATCATGGAGTTAGCTCCACCCAGTTTGTATATACTCAATGGAAGGGATTAGAAGGGCTTTAGTCTCTAGAGGACTCTTTTTCTAACATTTCTTCTACTTTCCTCTCTTCAACATCTTTGAATTCATCTTTCATTCCACAATAGAGGGAAAGATATTCGGTTTCGAAGGTATCAAAATTCATTCTTCTGAGGATCACCATAGTGCCACTTTCCTTATAATACCAACTTTGGAGGGTTTCAATAGCAAAAATTGTGAAGAACACTCTATCTACTAGCTTTTAATGAGTTTCCAATTAGACAAACAGAAGTTTATCAGTGCACAAAGCATCCTAGTATCTTACTGCTCAACGTCCAAGAACAAATTCCAACTCTTTTCCTTCTTATTATTGTGAACCTATACTAACCATGACTCTTAAAGCTTCTTCACAATCTCCCACTTGATGATATCCAAAAATTCTTTAATGAAGGCCAAATCTCCCATGGATGGGCATTCTCTCTATTTTTTCTTTGCTCTTCAGTTTTGTGGGAAACAATTGGATATGTGATGTAACTTTTTGTAGCTTCAAAAGATAGTGGGATCCGTCTGTCACATAGAGCCTGCATCAAGATAGTGACATGTTTTTGCCATTGAGGAATACACTTCTTGTAGAAAGTGGCTTTGGCAATGAAGATCTCCAATTCTTCAACAATAGGAGTAATTCTGCAATCTTCCATTGCTTTTCTTCAAAGCTCTTCAACAGTGTATTTTTCTATTTTCAACATTTGTTAGTGCTTGTTGATGGCAGTGTTCCCTAGCTGCGCATAAAAAACATGGAGCCCTAAGAGGAACATAAAGAAAAATGGAGAATCTACTATAAGAAAATCTATCTTGTCACACCAACAAGCATATTCTTCATATTTTAATCAACCATAAGAAGAAAAACAACCTCAATCTTTATGCAACATCATATAGTGAATCTCCACAGATTTATCACAATAAATCTTTAACATATTCTTCATAGAAACCATGAAAGAACCACAATAACATAAAGGAAGGTCAACTTTGAATGGAATTTATCACATAGTATTCATCTTTCATCATCTTCATAGTCTTCATAGCCTTTCTCTCATATAAATACAATGTTGCTCATAGAAAATTGGCTCTCTCATACTCTATCTCTCTCAGTATGCTCTCTCTCAATAGTACAATAGAATAACCAAGAATAACTCTCAATAATCCTCTCTTTGTTGTGGATACCCCTTCCAAGAGTTATGTTTGATATGAAGAGTCACCAAGGCCACGACAGTGTTCCTTGGAAGCTCACTACTATCACTATCACTATCACTTCAGTCTTCAGTTCAAGTCTTCTTTAGCTACTTCTTCAAGCTATTTTAAAATTCTATCCTTTTTTTTTCAAGATTACAAATTATTCCCCAAGTTAAACATACATCTATCAGAACAAATATAGAAGTAAATAAGGGCTTACAAAGCAGATACAAATGCTCTATAGAACATTATAGAAGGTCAATTAATGTCATAAAAACCCGTACAACTCAAAGGAAAACCACTTCAAACCATTGAAAACCTTTTAGTACACTCTAAATCATTCCTCCAAATACTTTTTCACAATCTTAACCTTACAAATAGAAAGAAAACAGACCAAAACAGACCCTATCAAAACCAAATAGACACATCACACAACCTATCAAAATATCATATCTCAATCAAAAACTATCATAAGCTTCTCAAACAAACTCAACCCATCCCAAACACAGATTCCAAAAAACTTCTAAACTCAACAAAAATTAATCAATAAACCTTCAAAATCAACCATTCAACTCACAAAAACAACAAAAATCACCCCAAAAAACAATTCAATTTAGCCCTCAACACCAATATCATGGAAGAATCCACATGTGATATGATTTAAGAAATGGTGATTCTCTTGCAACAGTTGCGATACCATACCCCTCTTGAGACTTATTGTAGACTAGGATATCATTGAAGAAAACAGTTACACACTTTGCAAGAAGAGGTTAAAAAACCTAACACACGAGTCTAGAAAAGTAACTAACCAACTAAGAGAGAGAGAGAGAAGAAGAAGAATATGAAGATGAAGATGAAGATGAAGATAATGATCTACTTGGGATTGTCTCACCTTGATCAAGCTATGAACACTTGATCAAGAAGAAGAAGCAGATGATGATGACTTGGGATTGCCTTCACCTTGATCAAGCCACAAACACTTGACCAAGAAGAAGATGATGATGATGATGGTTATGATGATGATCCACTTGGGATTTTCTTCACTTTATGAAGCCACAAGCACTTGGTCAAGAAGAAGAAGAAGAAGAAGATGATGATGATGATGATGACGATGATCTACTTGGAATCGTCTTCACCTTAATCGAGCCACAAACACTTTATCGAGAAGATGATGATGATGATGATGATGATGATGATGATGATGATCTACTTGGGATTCTCTTCACCTTGATCAAGCCACAAACACTTGATCAAGCCATGAACACTCTCATTGCGTCATTCTTGAGTGCACTCCAAGACATGTGTAGACTCACCTAGTTCTCCTTACTCTCAACACAGGAGGAGGAGAAGGAGGAGTGAAAGTGAACACCACCAAGATGATGTCCATATGATCCTCAAAAATCACCATCAAATTTTTTATGGAATGAAGAAGAAATCTGCAACCAACTCATAGCCTAGCAGTTATCCTTCTTCTGTTCATTGTTAATTTTAGTTGTTCTTTTCTATTAATTTAATATAGCCAACCTTAATGTTCATTTAATGTGCCACTATCAAATCAAACAACTTGCAAAAAGGGCATTGATTTCTGGTTTTGGTTTTTGAATCATGAGTTGTCTCATCTAGCATGCACTTATTACCTCATGCAATCCCTCTCTTATGGTACCAAGCAATACTTCTCACGTAGACTCTCATGACCATGCCATTTTCCTCCAACTATCCAATTACCCACTTGGCATATGAGTGTGTGCATCTAGGTGGTTCCAAGGTGCATTACAAAGGCCCATCTTGAATCAAGATGGAGAATGAGTGTGATGATTCATCAAGCTCACATGATCATAGAGCCATGGCTATGTGCTTGACTTACACATGAGAAATAATTGCCATTTGCACTGAGCTTGACCCACCAAGGGTATAACAATGCCATGCAAGGTCCTCGTCACCTACTAAGATTTCAAAATGAGGATAGAGTGTGCATGATGATCTATCAAGCCCATGTGATAATAGAGCCATGGTTGCCCCAAAATGTTAGCATTAAAGAGAGGAACCATCTTCAAAGTGTCTTGAACCTTGAGATCTTCTAACTTAATAGCCGTGTCCCCTTGATTACTCCCTTAATCACTATTTCTCTGCTTTGTTCATCCTCTTAAGAAAAAGCCTACTCCATCGCTTGTGCAACATTAGTAAGCATTGTTAAGAAACGATACTTCTCAATGAACTTGCCTTAGATCAAATTTGTATATGCTCCACCATCCATCAAGCAATGTGTAGGATGGATTGGACCGTCACCTCCAAGAGCACAAGATCATGATGTTCACAAGGAGAAGATTTCATATGTCCCAAGATTGTTACTTGAATAGTAGAAGCCATGATGGACAAGGTTGAGGCCACCTCCATGGACTTTACACTTGCCTTGGAAGTCTTATTTTTCAAGTCAAGCTTGTTAGGGAAAATCTTATAATATGACCATTTTCTTCACATCTAAAAACATTTTTCCTTGTCCTTTATCTTCTTCTCCCCCTAAATCTTACTAGGAAATCCATGTTGTACTCTTAAGGTTGGTGTAGAATTGCTCCAATGTATCTTGGATGTGTCATTGTATATATGAAATGTAAGTGACCAAACTAGCGCTTGTAAGATTGGAGTAGCTATCTAGCAAAATATTTTCCAAAGCTCACAGCATTCATTAGGCTACTCAAAGATTGTGAGTGTGGGAGCTTTCGCTCAACCGCCAAGACCCACAGACCGCTTATTGTTTCAAGCGTTTCAAGCGAGCTCTAATGGCTATCTCTCACCTAGCCGATGCGCCGTCAATCCTACGAGTGTAGTGAGCTTACCTTGATGCTCGATCGAGTACCCTCCTCTCTCTTGCACTCCGGTAGCTCCAAGATCCTAGATGCTAGCGCAAGCATCCTCAAGCCTCCTCCATCTCCAAGCTCCATCCTCCATAGCCACGTGCGCAAGAGAAGAGAAGGGAAGAGAAGAGAAGAAGAGGAGAGGAGATGGTGAAGAGCTTCACCCTCTTGATCCCTCACCCTCACACACACTCACTCCCTCACACTCTCACACTCCCTCTCTCAAGAGCACACACAAGCAAGAGGGAGAGAAGAAGAGAAGAAGAAGAGGACTCCTTTTGCCACACACCAAAGAATGATCAACTTTATATACAAAACCCTAAATCCCTTCCGGGCGGTCATCCTCTTTTCCCCTTTTACATGGCCGGCCGTAGCCTAGGCCCTCTTTCCCATTTCCCACCATTCTAATTTACCCTATTCCCACTAATGCATACACTTTGCACAGGAGTGAGCCTGGCACTCTTTTACACAGATTTGGGGGCGCTCCCATATTTTAATGGTCCGCCTTTTCCTCTCTTATTGCCCTGGCCCAACACCGAAGCCTCTTGAGTGCTGTGTCTGAATATTTGAATTTTTTAGGGATTGGTTTGCCAGTCAAGGCATCTTTTTTGCTCTTGCGCCTTTTTTGATCTTTTTCCTTCTTCCCAATTTTTGCTCCTCTGTGCTGCGGTAACGTGGTCGGAAACACGGTAACATTACCCCCCTCCTAGCCAAGTGCCAGTCCCATGGCACTGCGGTGGGACAAGGGGGCACGTTAGGTCAGCTGGTAGGCAGAATCGATAGGTGGGTGGTTAGGGATGGTGACTCGGAGCGAGTCCAGCGAAGCTCCATGGAGACACTCGGCATCTGTCCCACGGCTGTAGCCGGTCGCCTTGTGAGTAGGAGAAGCGCTTGAAGCAATGCAATGATGGTGTTGGGGGAATTTATTCTGGTAAAAACCCCTTGAACTCGGTTTGACTTGAACCCCGTGGCTTTGATTGAAGATTTGTGCCTTGGATTTGAAAGTCCTCGGGCCGGTGGAATCAATAAGCTATCCGTGGATCTTGAGGCATAGGGCATGGATCATTGGACGATATGGTTCCAAGATCTATGCCAATGGCAGTCTCACCTTGAGCTGGTTCGATCATGGTGGCCATCAGCACCAGGCGGGTGGTTGAAGGCCAGCACGCTTTGGGTCCTTAAGGGGTGCCAAGGGTGACGGTCTTCCACAGGTAGCCAGCCCCTGAGAGTCGATATAACCTGCAAGAAAAGTTGTGCCCTCCCTAAGGGGTGTGCTGCTTGTCGTGTAGTGTGTTGTGCTCATGGCAGTGGAACTGGGCGATGGGTCTAACCTTGGGCAAGCCCTTGGTAACATCCCACACTTGAGGACCCAGCTTGTGCTTCATTGGTGGTGTGGTGCGAGCCTTAGGGTGACAGTTCTGAAAGTCCTGCCCTTGATGTGCCCTAGGCGTGAAGTGGGGGAGGGGGCAAGGGAGATCCCTAGGTGCTTTTTTTTTTTTGGAGATGAGACATAGGCCCAAGTATCTTAGTTGGAATGAGGAGGAGAAGGTGGGCGGAGAGACTTGCTCAAAAATTGGCGACTCTGCATGTAATTCTTTAGATTCATGCGGACATGTAGGGAGGTAGTGGAGAGGAAGGGGTGGTTGCATCTAGTGAACTGGCTATCGTTCATGTCCTCTAGGAGGGCTAGGAAAAAAGAAGGGAGGAGGGTAGCCCTCATCATGAGACAAGCCATGGCACAATTATCTATAGCATTAGGGTCGAAGAATAGGGGAGGCAGGCCACGCTCTTGTGGAGTCGAGTCCTGCTTAAGGAGTAGCCTAAGTAGCCTAAGATAGTTACAGGTGGTTATGAAGGTGGGGTCAGGACATGAGGAAAAGTCCGCAAGGAAGAGCATCATAGATTCGTCTAGGCTTTCTACGGTAAAAAGAAGGGCGTTGTTGAAGGATGCTACAGTGGAGTTATAAATGACGGGGAAGTCATAGCGCTCGTGGAGGGTGGCATCAAAATCTACGCCTATCCTTCGAGGGTACGCCATATAAGTAGGGTCGTTCCGCTTGAACGGCAAGGTATTACAAAAAGCCATCTAGGCGAGCATGCTTATGTCGCATACTCGTCTCCTCCACAGGGGTTGGTCCCTATAGTTTTGTACAGTGTAGGGGATTTCAAAAACTTTATTGTGCCAGTAGTTGGCCGCTTCGGTGCCCCAAGAGGTTGGGGTCTTTTCCCACTCTTCCAGCCATCTTTTCCCTAGTCAGCCACCGACTGGGATCACCTCATCCATCACTTTAAGGGGCAGGACCCTCGGCAGACTGTTGGGTAGGAGGAAACTGAAGGAGAATGGCTTCTTTCCTAGTTCCTGCACCTCCCACACCACCAGTTCAGCATGGAATCCCACCGGGAGATCATCTGGGCACGGACGGAGAGGCGCAGATGGTAGCACGGCTGGTTTGGCTCTCAGCTTCTATATGGCCTCCTCCACCGGCTTTTTTCGCCTTTCTTTAGAGATGGCTTTTCTTTCTGCCGGCTGGGTCTACTTGTGGTGGATCTTGGGCCTGTGGCGAGGGGGGTTGTGGGACCACATCTTCCTTGAAGCGATTCACATCGATTTCTAGCTCGGCTTCTTCCCCCTGTTGTTCTGTGTGTACTGCTTCTTCCTCGAACCCGAGGGCATCTATTTCCTGGGGGGTTAGGCCGAGGTATTTCCGCTGTTCCTCCAGACTCAGCCTCACCTCCATCGGCAGTGGTGGCATCTGTAGTCCAGCGTGTAGAGCTCTTCTCGCCATGCCAAGCTTCCTCTGTACTACTTTCAGCGACTCTCCTTGTGCTGTGTGGGTGGCGTCCAAGATGGTGTCGAGGAAGGTCTTCTGTTGAGATGAAGGCCACTTGGGCTGCCTCTGCCTTGCTCTCCGCAATGATTTTCTCTTTTTCTGTTAAAGCAAGGCGGCGCGCCAGTGTCTTCACCCTCCTCTCGTTATGCGCGGCCCACTCCTCTACCCTCTTGTTCATCACTTCTAGACCTTCCCCTTGTCTCAAGGTCAACATCATGATTTTCTGTCCATAATCCTCTAGTTCCCTGACCAGCCTCTCTTGTTCTTGTCGTTCAGAGGTTAGCTGATCTGTTGGGCGCTTGAGCTCCTCCTCTTGCTCCTCCATGCCTCGTTGCCTTTCTTCGTCCCTAGCACTCAGCTCCTCCCTGAGTGCATCCACCTTAGCAGCTTTTGCAGCAAGCTCCTGGTACTGCCCTATGAGAAGCTTGTGCCCTCTTTGCATGTTTACTTACTCTTGCGTCTCATTCTCGAGTAGCTGCCTCCAATGTTCCTCCCTCTCATCCCTAGCCTTTAGTTCCTATTTCAGCTCTACAATTTTGCATTGCTGCAAGGCTACCATTCTTGTCTTGTCCAACTGGAAGGTAGCCATGGTTTCCTTCTCGGCTGCCAACTCAGCCATGGTTGTTTTTCGTTCCTCCTTCGCTCTCTCCAACTAGGAGAGCAACTCGGCGATGTATTCGTCGCAATTAGCCGGTGGCATCATCGTTGCGTGAATAGGCGAGGTGGAGGCTTCGAATTTTTGCTTTTTGGGTTCCTGCCTGGACTCTACATCTGCGGTTGGCCTTTTCTGTCATGTGGCCGTAGTTTCCGTGCTCCGCCCCTAGCCCATTTCTTTGTTGATAAAATACTGCATCCACGCCACGAAATTCGACACATCTGCTCTAGTGGGGATGCTAGGGGTGACGGTGGTGAGTTCTGGGGGAGGTACCAGGAGGGTAGGGATCGGATGAAGTGGGGCCTTGGCTTTTGCCTTCGAAGACTGGGGGTGGCACAAATTCTAGCACCTGTGTGCTGGATCCAGGCCCCTCCTCTCTGCATGGGCTTAGGTTCCTTCGTTCGTCCGCTCGGCACTGCTGTTCGATGGAGTCGTGTGGCCTCCGCCAGGTCCTCCTCCTCTTTCCTTCACAGCTCCTCCTCTTCTTCCTCCGCTTTCCTCTTCCTTTCCTCCTGCCTTTTCTTTTGCTCCTCCTGCTTTTTCCCTTTTTGTTCTTTTTCCCTCCTTTTCTCTGCTTCAGCTTCTTGTTTGGACGCTTCCTTGGCTTTCTGCAACTCCTCTCTTTCCCTCTGCTCCTCTTGCTTTTTCATCCTCTCTCTCTCCTTTGCTTCTTTCAGGGATTTCTTCTTTGCCCTTTCCAAGTCTGCCCTTTCTTTCTTCCTGCCTTGATCACCTTTTTCTTTGTTGTCGTGATTGCCCTCTTACTAGTTGGTCCTTCCCCTTCTTCTTCTATTTCTATTCTGTCTCGGTGGACCTGTCTTTGTCCTGTCGAGGGGGTGACTTCTCCGGTGTTTCTCCTTCTACCTCCTCCGGCTCTTGTGCCGCCTTTACTGCCTCCTGAATTAGTGCAGTTAAGACTCCTCCGTAGCCAATGAAAGAGGCCTTGGAGGAGGCTTTCTTCCTTTCCGTCACCTTAGAAGTAGGAGAATCTCCTCCTGTTGGTGCACTTCCCAAGGCTAGTGCTTTGGCCGCTTGATCGATAGTCTTCCACACGTAGCCATTCCAATCCACCTCATCTAGAGTGTCGGCTGCTACATTCTCCAGCATGGGCACACTAATCCGATGCATTAAGGAGTTGTATCGTTGGCTGGAGAAGAGCACATGCACCAACTTGGCCTGCAGCCTGGCGTCAGTGTCGGGGATGCCCTGGATGCTTACGCCGTCGTTCGTAAGTACCTCTTCCTTCTTCATTTTTAGCAAGGCGTAAACATCCCTTTTTTTCCGCCTTTCTGTCCTAGGTGCCAATCCCAGAGCTTTTTCCACCAAGACTAGGTCCAATCGGACCGGTACCTTCTTTGCGCCCTCTCCTCGGCCTACTCTTACAATGCCCGCTTCCCGGTCCGAATTGTATGTCCTGAGGAATTCCACGCATTTGAAGTGATTAGGCTCCTGTGAGAATTTTTCAATATATTTTGTCAGGTTGCACTGTTCCACCACCCTTCTGGCTGCCTCCTCCTTCGCCACCACGACTTCGATGTTGTGGATGGTTCGGAACTTCAGCTGGCCGAAGGCACGGTTTTCCAATTGGATGCAATATAGCTCCCTTTCCTCATCAATGAATGGGAGTTGATGGGCGCGGTCTTGCTACGACATTTTTTGCTCCTGCCATAATTCATAACTTCCGTTAGTGTTTTCCACACATCACTTTGCTGTTTTTAAACTCTTAACTGAATTTTTGGAAGCCATTTTTCTTATACTAATGCTTATGTCTTTCACTACTTTTACTTTACCATACCCCCTTTTTATTCATTTCCTATCTAATTCCTTCCACCGTATTTTCCACTTTTCTTTTTACCGGGTTTCCCACGTACATACCACCTTTCTTCCGGCTGAGAGAAGAATCCTTCCTAAGATTGGGAGTTAAAGGGTGGCATTGGTGCTGTTGGGGTAGGAATTTACGTGTGAAGAAGCTACGTGTAGAATCGTGGATTGTATTCCAGTTGCGCATGACAATCGAGAGCAGCCGGTTGGATAGAGACCTGGGAGATGTAGGTCAAGACATCATGAAAGAGATCCCTAGTATTAAGACGGCTGGCGACATGTAATTCCTCTTTGGTGAGGAGTTGGTCAATATAGGGGTGGGCGCGTCCAATTGCTGATTGCAGGTGATGGCCAAAACCCTAAACGAGATGGGTGCCACATAAGTGGGGTCATATTCAATGGTTTTAATTGCCCTGCGTTGCTCAGCATTGGTCATTATTCGGCAATCTTTTTTCCCCCATTGGATTCGTAGAGCAAACCACTGCTGTAAGAACGTGGAGGGCGAGCTTGCCATCTGCATGAGCTCCTGCATCTCGTGTTCAGGAATAGAGCAGGGAGGCTTTCAATATGAAGTGACTAGGCGTTTGAGCTCCGCTTGCCCCTTTGAGATTTCATCATTTGCTATGAGTTCTGTAGCGATCTTGGGGGATTTAGTAGTTATAAGTTTGTATTCCTCCCATGTGCATGGTAATGCACGAACCTCCAAAGCAAGGGTTCTGTCAAGGAGGCCGAGATCTAGCCTCTCATAGCTTCTAGCGAATGTGGGGAAAGTGTTGTCCAACATCCTGATGCAGGTTATTAAGTCATCCCCAAAGGTCGTGGCAAGGTCGTTAGCCAAGGAGAGGAAAGGTCGGACCGCGTACAAGGGTCTAAGACCTGCTGGTGGGGATGGTGCAACTGGACTGGACAATGGTGACTCCCTCCTTGGTGTCACAGGTTGGGCTTTGTACGCAAAAGCACATTGAGGTGCTGCAGGAAGCTCTGGGGGCCTGGGGGTTGGGCTGGGTTCTGAGTGAGCAGTCATAGGGCTTTTTAAGCCCTCTGGATTAAGCAGGTTTAAGGCTTGTTGCATTTGCTTTGGTCGATAGATAAGTTGAGGCTTACTAGCCATTGCTGGCAATGGCGTGCTGATTATGTGCTGGTTACCCTATGTGCAAGCCTTCCTTTCTAGGGCGATAGCACTTGTAGATGAGCTTTTTAGCTGGCCATTTTTAGGCACCCAAATCTAGGGGTTGCCCTCGTAGTATCCCTGTGTCTGCAAGAGATCCTTACGAATCCATCGCAGCATGGTTGTTTGTCTATGGCAATAGCGTCTATACTGCCTCCTAGGCCAGAACAGCTGACATTTCTGGCGGTTAGGGTCCCATTTGGGTGGGGTACCCGAATGCAGTTCCTGCTGTTTTGGCACCCACATAAGTCTAGGCTCCTTGGCCTTGTGAGCATTCTTGGTGGATTTGGGCCTTGGGTTGAGTGCGTGGCATGAAGCCACAGGTTTCTCCCTTTTAGACTGGGTATGGGGCATGGTCCTAGGGGTTTCTACCAATGGCGTCGTGATGGTGGAGGAATCATGACAGCCCTTGCTGAAGGTCGTTACTATACGGGTGCTGCTGATGGCAAGATGAATGCGGTTTAGGTTGTAATCCACATTACAGTGCGTTAGCTTCTTGAAGGTGCGACCCAATAGTGACACATTACCGGCTTCTTTAGTGTTAGGCAACACATGGAAGAAGGCTGGTAAACTTTCAGTCTCGATGGAAACAAGTGCCTTGCATTTCCCCAAGAGTGAATAGGCAGCACCCCCAAACGGGGTTAGGTTGGCATTAGTGGGCTGTAGAGTCGGTTGACCAATGCATGTCCAATGGTCATGCGTCAAGATGTTGTAGTTGGTCCCTTCATCAATCAAAGTGTCGAAAGAATACACCGCGCCTACTGTGAGTGTGATTCGTAGATACACCGGTGCTACTGCTTCCTCGTCCTGATCCGTAAGGTCGGTTACAGTTGCCATTTGGACATTCAACGGGGCTTCTAGCATGGGTGGCTCATGTAATGGATGGGAAGGAGGATAGTACTTCTTTACACGGCTGCTGTTAAAAAAGCCTACTCCTTCACCGTCAAGTGTCTCCAACTCAACATTCCCGGTTCTACCAATCATGCATACTCTAAAAGGGCCTAGTCCTCGGAACTTCATCTTTTGTTTGTGTCTTTTCACTGAGTATAGCAGAACAAGATCTCCTTGTTCGAAGTCTCGTTGCTTGACATGCTTGTCAAACCACATCTTTCGTCGAGTCTTCTCGTAGATGAGCACGTGGGTGGCTAGAAGACGAGTCTCTGACAGGCGTTCCAGCTCTGTCAGGCGTTGCGTCCATGCTTCCTTCCCTTCCCATCGTTCTTGGGGTGCTATTCTCAGGCTAGGGACAAAGAATTCTACCGGTAAAATTGCTTCAGTCCCATAGGTCAGCCTAAAGGGGGTTTGAACGACGGCTGTTTTATAAGCTGTACGGTAGGCCCACAAGGCTGCCATCAACTTGTTGTCCCAGTCGCTTCTCGAGGCTGAGACCACCTTAGTCAGGATGTTAATAAGAATTTTGTTAGTCGATTCTGCCTGGCCATTAGCTTGAGGGTAGTATGGCGAGGATTTGCGATGGATGATAAGAAAGGTGGATAGGAGATGTGCTATCACTTCGTTGATGAAGTGTGTGCCTTGGTCGCTAACCAGTTCGATGGGGCAAGCGAAGCGCGAGATCACTTGCTCCCATAAGAACTTGGCAGTCATTCTAGTGTCGTTTTTTCGTGTTGCTCTTGCCTCTGCCCATTTCATGAGGTAATTCGTGGCCACTACAATGTACTTGGCTTGCGAGTACTATGTTGCAGGGCTTATTGGTCCTATGAAGTTAATTCTCCATTTTTCGAAGGGTTGGCGAGCAATAATTGGGGTTAACTCCATTTGATCCTTATGAATCAGAACTTTTTCCGCTGGCACTCGTCACAATGCTTGAAAAATCGCTTGGCGTCGCGGAAAAGTGTGGGCCACCATAGTTGGGACTGCAACACCTTCCGTGCTGTCATGTCTCCACTAAAGTGTCCACCTGCAATGTCGCTGTGCGCTTCTGAGAGCACATCATGCATCTCATGTTCACACACACACCTTCGCAGCAATCTGTCTTGCCTCAACTTATAGAGTTGGCCTACAATCAGCTGGTAGGGCTGGAGCTTCAATATCAAGCGCCTAAGTCGTGCCTTTTCTATTGGTCGCTTAGGTAGTCCGTGCTCGAGCACTTGGACTATGTCATCTGCCTAGTATGGCATCAGATCAGCCTTAAATAGGTCTCTCTCTCTGGACAGGTGGAATAAGTGGGTGTCAGGTAACTCGTCAATGATGCCTTGTCCAGCTGCTTCTCCTATGGGTATACGGGACATGTGATCAGCCATTTAATGTTGTTTTCCCTTTTGTACCACCACGGAGAAATCGAACTCTAGGAGCACGAGGAGCCATCGAGCTATGCGTCCTATAGCACAAGGTTTGTTTACCAAGTAGAGCAGGGCTTGATGGTCCACAAAGAAAATGAAAGGTGTGGCCAGTAGATAGTGCCAGAATTTCTTCACGGCAAACACCATGGCTAGTCCCTCCCTTTCTGTTGTTGAATAATTCATCTCCGTCTTAGTGAGTTGCCTGCTAGCGAAGCTCACCGGGTAGTCTAAGTTATGCTCACCCGGTTGACACAACACTGCTCCTACGGCAAACTTAGAGGCGTCAATGTGTATGTGGAAGGTAGTGGTCCAATCCAGGGCTCGTAGAATCGATGTTGTTGTTAGAGACTTTTTCAATTGTTCGTATGCCCGTTGGCATGCTTCAGTCCACTCGAAGACAATTAGTAGCTTGTACAATGGCCTAGCGATCAATGCGTAGTTCAGTACAAACCGCCGATAGTATCCTGTGTGACCTAAGAAGCATTGAAATCCCTTGTAATTACTTGGGGGTGGAAGGTCAACAATAACCCTGACCTTCGAGAAGTCCGTGGCAATGCTGTTCTTCGACACCACGTGTCCTAAGATGCATCCGTGCTTCACCCAAAATTGACATTTCAAGGGGTTCAGGGAGAGGCGATATAAGCGACACCGTTCAAAGACTAGATGTTCAATCCAGGTCGAATGGACACACAGGTCATCAACAAAGACCTCCAACTCCTTGCAAAGCATGTCCTTGAATATGGTGCACATAAGGCGTTGAAAGGTGGCGGGGGCATTGGTTAACCCAAAGGGCATGACTAGTATGCAAAGACGCCCCACTCAGTGGCAAAGGTGGTCTTGTGCCTATCTGCAGGATGCACTTGCACCTGGTTGTACCCTGAGAAGCCATCCAGGAAACTGTAGGCTTCCTTACCTACCACTCTCTCAAGCATGTGCTCGGTGTACGGCAAGGGGTAGTTGTCTCTCTTTGTAGCAACGTTCACCTTCTTGTAATTGATGCACACTCGAATCTTGCCATTTTTCTTCATCACAATGACTATGGGTGACACCTAGTCTGTGTGCTCAATTTCGTAAATGAATCCAGCTCTCATCAGCTTGTCGATTTCCTCCTTGACAGCATGAGTGTGCTTTGGATTCATGGGGTACGGTCGTCGCTGCTTGACCGGGCGTTGCATCCGACGTCATGGGTATGTTGTGAGTCACAACACTCAGATCTACCCCTCATAGCTCATCTAAGGACCAAGAAAATACGTCCCGCAAAAGAGCGACAAGATTGAACTCTTCTTCAGTAGTCAAGTCCTCGGCAATGAACACCGGTCGGGGTACTTTCCCTTCCAAGGCTAGGTTTACCTCCTTGACCTTGGCTGGCCCTTCGATTGGTTCCCTTGTTTGCCCTTGGTGCTTGGCACCTAGCAGAACCACTACCCTATCCCCTTTTTTGAATTTAGTGAAGCATTTAGGGAGGTCTTGCGGCTTTCTCTGTTCCTCTGATCGTGCATCCTTGGGATGCTTTGCCTCATCCTACCGCAATCGTCTGCACCTTAGGTGGACGGGTAAGTCCCCCTTGGTGCGTCTGGTCATGGGTGGCCTAGGGATTTCTGGGTTGCTATCAGAAGTAACTTCTAATTCAGAGTCAAACCCTCCATTTTCACTAAAAGAGGTGGTCTCCCCTGGTGGCCGTAGTTCAGATGGCGATTCGGTTCTAAGCATTGATGTCGTTCTTGGTTTGGGCTAGGCCGGCTTGCTCAAGGTCTACGGCTCCTACGCATTCCAACCAAGCACAATCACATTTCATACACATGACTCCTTGGTCCATTCTAAGGGCCTGTTTTTTTTGCGGTTTGGTGTCTGCCCGTATCTGCTCAATTTCTCGTCCTTCAGTGTCATACTCTATGGTATCCACTTCACCCTTGCTTTTATCACTGAAGGATTGGTGGTCTTCGTATTCATCACAGGAATCTTTATCACTCAACTACTCATCGTCTCCCAAGGCTTGTTCTGCCTTGTCTCACTGGTCGGGGGACCAAGGCCCAGTTATACATGAGGTTCAGCTCTTGCACCCTGGTCCACTTGCACTCGGACTCCTCCAAGAGGTCCTGGAGCGGCTTGAAGTTGGCGGTGGCTGAGTTGCCCGCTAGCCGGTCCGTTAAGTACTCCAGTATTCCTTGGAGTTCCCTTTTGTTGGAAGGCACTTGGAAGGTAACAGGCTCAGGCCCTCCATGGGGGCTTGCTACCATCATGTAGAGTGGCGTAGGAAGTGTTCCGTTTGTTTTGCCGACCGTTTTGATGGCTTGCTCATATGCCTCCTAGTCAGAGAACGGTAGGTCAATTGTAGCGAGGACGTGCATCCATTTCCACTCATCCTCTAGGTATGGAATATACTTGGTCAAGGACTCATAGGGCTGCTTGACCTAAGTGTTCCCTTTGAGCATAGCAGAGATGGCGTCCAGGTCGACCGGTGAGGTCTTCCAAGTGTCCATTTATATTCATACGGTGTTAGTTCTATTGCCAAGGAAGATCAAGCCGTTACCCCAATCTTCGATGACTCTAGCATTGCGGATCCAGGGTTGGCCTAATAGGACATCGTAGTCCACTCCCTTCATGACTATAAAGTCCACTCCTGCGATTTTCACTAACCAATGTTTCAGGACCCCGAATGGTTTCACTCTCATATAGTTTGCTAGCGTGATGTTAAACCTAGCAGCTTCAACAGGCGGGTTTCCCCAAGTCTGCAGTACCGCGTGGCTAAGCACACTAACCCCGGCTCCCGTGTCTACGATTCCCTTCCTTGTTGCGTCACCCAAGGCGGCAGGACTGCGTGCATCTCAGAGCCTTCCCAAAAGGCGTTGACGTGCAAAGATTTAGGTACAGAGTGCAGCGTGAGGCTGGGCAATTGTGTTTCTACATCCTGGTCTTGAGGGTCTACCGTGACCTGCTCTTGTGATCCCTCAACCCACTGCCTAAGGTCTTGCCATAGGGCAAGGTGTTGCTTAAGCAGATCTCCCAAGCCAAATGTTACAGGGGTGGTCACTAGTGTGGTCAGGAGATTGCTAAATACTCGTCCCTCCTTTAACCTAGACTGTCCGGGCCAATGGCCGTGGCTGATCTGTGGCTTTGTTGCATCTAGGCTTGGTCTCAGTGGCACTGCTTGTGGCATAGTAGCCTCGGCCGACTTAGGTTGAGGCGGTGACACTGGCGTGCTTATGCTGGAGAGATCATCGATCTCATCTTTCGTGATGGGTTCAGCATCTTTGAGGTGTTGTTGAGCCTCCCTCACCCATTCCTTCACCTTTTCTATGGCCTCCAATTGTCGCTTGGGGTGCGGGTATTCCCCTATCTTAGCGCTTCCCTTTTCGGTTGTCTTAGGGGCTGAAGTCTCTGCCTCCGTGTTTGAGACTTTCTTCCTAGCAGTTAAAGTCGTAGCACTCTCAATCTTCAATGCGACCTTAGCGTCCGACCTCTTCTTTTTCCGCCTGCGACTTTTCTTCCCTATTGAGGCTGCGTCTAGGTTGCTAGGTCCTGGCAGAGAGATGCCGGCCTGCTTGGTTTGGGCTCGGGTCATAACTTGTAAGGGAATAGGTGTGGCCTCCCCATCGGGGTTTTTGACACCAAACAGCCCTAATGGGACGGATGGCAAATTAACTGCGCTAGAGGACGGCTTCCGCTTTAGGCAATCAACGAAAAGATGGGTGATTCTGCACTCTGCGCACCTTTGATCAGTCTTGTCCGTGTTTTGCTGCTCTCTTTCAGGGCAGCGTGATGAGACATGACCGTGGTGTCCGCAAGTCCAACAAGTGACTGGATCGTGTGGCTGCCCTCCTAGGCCTCTACCCCGTCCTCTTCCCAACGCCATCACCGGCACGGGTCGATAATCCATGAGGACCACATTACCCTCGTCGTCATGCGAGACGTAAGGGTATATGTAGGTCTCTTCATCATTTGGCTCCTCCACGTAATGAACTGGAGCGTCACTTGGTGGGTGGGTCACATAAGGACCAAGCGGTCTAGGAATGCTGGTGGGATTTATGTCCATTCTAGGGACGGTGGGTTTCATATCGTTAGGCGCGGGTAGAGCCAATGGGGCTCCCCTTCCGAAGAATGGCTCCGGTCTGTTAGCTAGATAAGGCTAGCCGTAGGGTTGCGAGTATGGAAACCTTCTTGGTAGTCTACATTGTGCAGCATCGTGGCCGAACCTCCCGCAGTTGGCGCAAGGTCTTGACCTAGGGTCTTGACACTCAGCCGGCAAGTGGTTTCCTCCACAGTACACACATTGGATGTGCGGGTGCGTTGGTCATCTCAGCATGTCCTGTATCTTGCTAATTCCATCTTGACCTCTGCTAGGCCTTGGTTTGTCTCGGTGGCTTTTCCCTTATCTTGGGGTGATGGGTTCGATCACTCACTAGAGGCTGGCGTTCTCTCTAAACTCCGTGGGTTGGTTTCTTCTAGATTTGAGCTCCTAGAGCTCCACTCTTTCAGCTGGTCATCGACTCTGATGGCTTCCTCAAGAACCCTAGCCACCACATCTCACTGCAAGCTTGAGTTGCCTGCCAGTGCCTTATATAACTCCTCATCTCAAATTCCGTTGATGAATACAGTCGATACTGCCCTGTCAGTCGGTCGCTCGCCTAAGATCGGAAAACCTCTTAACGAAGAGATCCTTGAGGTTGTTAAAGTTGGCTCGTTCTATGGCATCCAGGCTTGTATACCATGTCCTACCCTTATCGCTTAAGCAAAGTCTGAATGCTTGCGAATGTTGAGTCTGGTTGTTGAGGCCATTGGCTTCGCAGACTTGCTCAAACTGCTCGACAAAGCTGTACAGATCGTCATGTGGCTGGTACTTGTCGAGTTGCTTGGCGACAATCGGTATTTTGGCCTGGCTCTTTGAGCCCTGATTTTCCCCTAATCCTACAAGCAGCGACATTGCTAGTGCAGTGGCACTCTGCTCTACTGTAGTGTTATCGAGCAGTAGTTTCATGAGGAGCTCGCTCAGCGTCAGGTCTCCCTCTAGTGCTCTTTCCTGGTCCCTTCGGTTCCGGCCAGCCAAGTTTAGCACTCGCTGCACGTCATGCAGCTCCATGCTTTGCCTTAGACTCCTGGCTTGTTGATCCCTATTATACTCGGCTATGCCTTGCGGGCTAGCCTTCTCTCCTCCTCTAGGTCTGCAATGATTGCATCTGCCGTTCTGCCATGGTGCTCATACCGGGCATGCGCATCGTAACTGCTCACCATTTGTTGTATAGCATCTGAGAATGCACTCGAGCTCCTCGGTAAACCGATGGTCTGAGCCTTCCTCCATCATGGTCGAATTCTTGCGCCTCGCTATGCTTCGATCAGGTTAACTAGTCGTGATAGGTCCTTGTTGTTGGCGCTCCTCACTTGGTTCTCTTCTACGCTTTGCATATTTGTCTACGTCCTAGGTCCTCTCCTATTGGTGGGTTCCTTGAGCGATTTATCTGAGTGAGTTCCCTTAATTACTAAATTCAATTCTTAATTTACCGCCACTCGGTGAGTGTGTTGTTCCTCGTGCACTTGTGCCCAATCAGGCTTTCAGTTTCCTTAAGTGTACATCAAGTGCAAAATTCAATGTGAGTGTAGCAAGTAATTCCTCGGCGCCCCACTCACTCTCGCTCGTTTCTGGCCTGATAAGCTTGTAGGTCCATTTTTCGGCCGTTTAGTCAAGGTTTAGGGTTCCTTGTTTTTTTCCTTGTTCACTTCTAATCGATCAAGTCTTCATGGTTCAGCGGCTTGCATTCTAGTCCGTGGATCCCTCAACTGTCTACCGACCGCTAAGCGGCTGTGTACTACAATTTCTCTTATCCCAGGTGCCAGAATCAAGTTCTGAATGCCCGAAGGGTTTCAACAAGTTGCGCTAATGCGCATTTTCCGGTTGGGCCAAATTTCTGACAACTTTGACAAAAAGTTACATTTGGACCAAGTGGTCCGAATTGCAGGGTCCGAGTGGGTCACTCGGACGGGCCGAATGGCATGGGGTCAAGGGCCGAATCTCCAAATCTGGCTCGGACGATTTTTACTCGGACGGGCCGAATGGCCGGTTTGACAGATTCAGACAGGCTAATTTGGACAGGCTGAACCGTAGTTAGCCGGGGGTCGAATCCCAGATGTGGCCGAGTTCCAATTTTGGAATTCGGACGGGTTGCTCGGACGAGTTGAATGGCATAAGGCCGAATGTGCCACATGGTCACAAAGTTCTGGCTCGGACGGTCCGAGGAGGGTCTCTCGGACGGGTCCGAGTGCCGACTAGGGTTCCGGCCGAGTGGCCGAATGGCAAGGGGCCGAAGGCCGATTCTGGGCCTTGGCCCAGAAGCAATAGCTCGGACAGGCCGAAAACGGCGCGACGGAAACAACGCAATGCCTATCTTGCCCGAATCTTATGATTTACTCAACCATTACAAGCACAAACCTCCAGATACCATCTAGGGGGTTTGAGGGAGGGATTCATATACCTGAATGGATTGGTGAGTGCATCGGTGCTGCGATTGAATCACACGGCCTGGGGCTTTCTAGCTCTCTCTATCTCTTCCTCTCACATTGAAATGGCACAAATGAGTTCTCTTTTGGTCTCTCGGTTCTTATATGCCCCCCCAGCTATGGCGTTGACACCCCTGATCCCTCTCTTGTCAATCTTACTCCTCACTAGTGAGCATTTTGCGCATTTGCATGACTTTTTCCCTGTTTTTACCCTATTTTGAAATAGTGAACCCTACCCTTTTCCGGTTCGATCTCCTAGCTCTAACCTATGCTAAATGCAACAAAAATCGAAGGCAAAAAACTGGAATAGATTCTCCATGATTTCCAATCATCAAACAACCAAAATATCCAAAATACTTACTTGTTCCGAAGATTAAAAGCACCCAACTTCCTACCTATCTCAAGCTCCGTTTCGGGGATGAATACCCCACTTCGATGCTCGATGTGAGGTGCGCAAGTGCTCAAGCTTAAATCCGTTGGTCCCGGCAACGGAACCAAAATGTGGGAGCTTTCGCTCAACCGCCAAGACCCATAGACCGCTTATTGTTTCAAGTGTTTCAAGCGAGCTCTAATGGCTATCTCTCACCTAGCCGATGCACCGTTGATCCTACGAGTGTAGTGAGCTTACCTTGATGCTCAATCGAGTACCCTCCTCTCTCTTGCACTCTGGTAGCTCCACGATCCTAGATGCTAGCGCAAGCATCCTCAAGCCTCCTCCATCTCCAAGATCCATCCTCCATAGCCGCGCGCGCAAGAGAAGAGAAGGGAAGAGAAGAGAAGAAGAGGAGAGGAGATGGTGAAGAGCTTCACCCTCTTGATCCCTCACCCTCACACACACTCTCCCTCACACTCTCACACTCCCTCTCTCAAGAGCACACACAAGCAAGAGGGAGAGAAGAAGAGAAGAAGAAGAGGACTCCTTTTGCCACACACCAAAGAATGAGCTTCTCATTCATTTTTCAACTTTATATACAAAACCCTAAATCCCTTCCGGGCGGTCATCCTCTTTTCCCCTTTTACATGGCCAGCCGTAGCCTAGGCCCTCTTTCCCATTTCCCACCATTCTAATTTACCCTATTCCCACTAATGCATACACTTTGCACAGGAGCAAGCCTGGCACTCTTTTACACAGATTTGGGGTCGCTCCCATATTTTAATTGTGCACCTTTTCCTCTTTTATTGCCCTGGCCCAACACTGAAGCCTCTTGAGGGTTGTGTCTGAATATTTGAATTTTTCAGGGATTGGTTGCCAGTCAAGGTGCCTTTTTTTCTCTTGCACCTTTTTTTCTCTTTTTCCTTCTTCCCAGTTTCCGCTCCTCTGTGCTGCGGTAACGTGGTCGAAAACACGGTAATAGTGAGAAATTTGTATAGAGATCTAGTGATGATAGCATAATTCAAAACAAACTACTTATATTATCATGCATGATTAAGGAAGCATTGAACACCTATGGTATTCATAGGGGATGGAAGATAAACAATAACCTCCACTCAAGTCTAGCAATTTTGTTGTTTGAAACCACACACCCTAAGATAGAGTCATGTTTACCAAAAATGGCACGTGAAGGGGTTCAAAGAGACATGGTATTATTTATATTCATCTAAGGGCCCATTCTAGCTAGAGTTGATGTAAAGTGCACTAATAAACACTTTGAAAAACTCCCTTAGCATGCATTTTAAGATTATACATATAAATCTTTGGAAGGTTTGTGAAAAGGTGAGTAGGATGAGAGAGAAGAGCATAAGAAGAAGCAAGAGTATGAGTTATGGAAGAGAGAGCAAGATTGGTGTGTGAACTTTTGACAGTCACAGCTTGGAGTAAGGAGAAAAGTACAATATGTACATATGAGTACAATGGATGAGGGAATACATCATCTCATCCTATGTCCATCAATTTCCTAAGGAAGGCATTACATTCCATTGGGAGATTTTTAGTGAGCAGATCAATAGGATTCTTGTTTATAGAGATCTTGACAAGCTCTATATGTCAAGAATAGCGTGGTGGAGGGGGTTGCTCAAGATGCTGCGCCAAACACACACAGAATGCACAAGGAGAAGCTCACTCAAGAGACAAGAAGAGAGATGGAGGCCAAAAACGTTTTCTTGCTGGTTTCTTCTTCTTTTTCCACACTCTTTACAATGTACACAAAGTATAGATAAGATACAACATAAAAGGTAAGTTGCCTACTAAGTCAAACAATGCATAACCGACTACACTAGTCGACTGGCGCTATAACTATGCCAGTTGTAAATAGGTGTAACAACCTGAATATAATAAGTAATGAGTCAGTGGCCATGTGAGAGTCATAATAACCACCGACGTGCTAAGTGTAGACGTGTGGACCCATCTAACCAGGCGGTCCATCATCAATGTCCGCATGTGTTAAGCTTGTCATCTCAACACTCCCCCTCAAGCTCAACTGCATCTCTGCAACTCCAAGTAAGCTTTGAAACTTTTGAAGCTTCTCTGTACCCAATGCCTTTGTGAAGATGTCAACTATCTGATCCTGTGTGCTGACATACACCAAGTCAATCTCACCTGCTAGTACCTTCTCTCTCACAAAGTGGTAGTGTACCTCAATATGTTTTGTCCTGGCATGGAACACAGGGTTCCTAGCCAACTGTATACTGCTCATGTTGTCACAATAAATGACAACTGGACCTTCCACCTGCACATCCAAATCAGCCTATAGTTTTTGCAGCCATACTACCTCACATGCTTCAACAGCAGCACCTCTATACTCAGCCTCTGTACTCGACAAAGCAACTGTAGATTGCTTTTTGCTGCTCCATGCAACTGCTGCACTACCAAGAGAGAACATGTATCCGCTGGTAGATCTTCTATCAAACATACTACCAGCCCAATCTGCATCTGTGTATCCAAATACCTGTACATCTGTACTTGCCTCATAGAAAAGTCCATAATGTAATGTAGACTTCACATATCTCAATATGCGTCTGAGTGCATCCAAATGTGGCTTTCTAGGTACTTGCATAAACTGACTCACAAGACCAACAGCGTAGCTCAAGTCTGGCCTTGTAATGGTCATGTAGATCAAACTCCCCACTATCCTCCTGAACATAGTAGGGTCTTCTATCTCATCCCCAACATCAACACTCAGCTTTACATTCTGCTCCAACGGGACTGAAAGTGGTTTGCATGCAGTCATACCATACTTGGACAACATATCCAAGCCATACTGTCTTTGGGACAGCCATATACCATCATCACATCTGATCACCTCAATGCCAAGGAAGTACCTTAGCTCACCTAAATCCTTCATCTCAAACTTCATCTTCAAACAGCCCTTGACTTCAGCAATCCCACTATCACTATCACCTGTAATAATCAAGTCATCCACATAGATGACTATGATGACCAAACCTGCATCTCCCTTTCTCACATAAAGTGAGTGATCAGCATCAGAAACATAAAAATCAATATTGACAAGATACTCTCTAATCTTGTCAGACCATGCTCTAGGTGCTTGTTTGAGCCCATAGAGTGCCTTCTTCAACCTGCACACATACGTGGGATGCTCTAAATCTTCATAACTTGTTGGCTGATCCATATACACTTCTTCCTGCAAATCACCATGCAAGAAGGCATTCTTTACATCCATTTGCTGCAACCTCCAACCTTTGGCTACTGCCAAGGCAATCACACATCTAACAGTTGCCATCCTAGCAACTGGACTGAAGGTTTCATCATAATCTATGCCATATGTTTGGGCATAGCCTTTTGCAACCAGCCTAGCTTTGTACCTGCTAATAGAACCATCTGCATTGTGCTTAATCTTATAAACCCATTTACATCCAATAGCTTTCTTTCCCTTTGGCAATGATACTAGATCCCAAGTCTTATTGGCCTCTAATGCAACCATCTCCTCATCCATTGCTGCATCCCAATGAGCATGACCAATAGCCTCCTTAAAACATGTGGGCTCAACATCCTCAACTAGTTTCACCATATAAGCATAATGGTGAGCTACATAACCTTCAAAACCAAATCTTTTAACAGGGTATCTCACCCTGCTAGACCTGCGTACCACTGGATCACTCAATGGAGTCTTTGCATTAATGCGTGCTCTCTGCACACCTGGAGTCCTCACTGAAGGAATGCCAAGCTCATCATCCAAGCTCTCTGAGCCACTGGAGTCTCCATCAAGAACTGCATCAATGCCTTCTGACACTTTATTCTTTCCTTTGTCTTTACCTGTAGTGCTACTAGATGCACCTGAAGGTGTAGAGGTACTCCTTAGTCTCCCAAACCAAGGACTGCTAGATGATGTCTCTAGTCCACTAAGAGTTCGTGATTCTTGCTTTTCAGCCTACACATGAGTATCATGATCATCATCAACATCCAATGCATCACCACTAGATGCATACCAACTGCTCATTTCATCAAAGATGACATCCCTGCTCACTCTGAACTTACATGTGACAGGGTTGTAACAGCGATACCCTTTCTGCTCTAAAGAGTATCCAATAAAGATACACTTTTCAGCCTTTGGATCCAGTTTCTTCCGCAACTCATCTGGCACATGAACATACGCAATGCAGCCAAACACTTTCAAGTGTGAAAAATCAGGCTTCTTACCTGTAAAACATTCTTCGGGGGTCATACCATGAACTCTAGCTGTGGGAGTTCTATTCATAATATAAACAGCAGTATGAACAGCCTCAGACCAAAAATGCTTAGGCATATTCTTTTCAACCATCAAGGCACGTGCAACTTCTGCAATATGCCTGTTTTTCCTTTCTGCAACCCCATTTTGCTGTGGGGTATACCTGCATGTGAACTGTCTCTTTATCCCATGAGACCTCAGAAAATCACTGCACTCATTGGAGAGGTACTCTCCCCCTCCATCTGACCTCAAGCACTTTATTTTCAAGTCTGTTTCTCTTTCAACTGCAGCCTTGAAAGTTCTAAAGTGCTCAAAAGCTTCACTCTTTTCCTTCATAAAATATACCCACAGCTTTCTAGAACAATCATCAATGAATGTGATGAAGTATGAACTACCTCCAAGAGATACATTTTGTGTAGGCCCCCAAATGTCTGTATGAACAACATCAAGGATATTTCTGCTTACATCTCTGTCATGTGAAAAGGGTTGTCTTGCCTACTTACCAAACTGACATGCTTCACATACCTTCTGAAATTCTGCAACTTTAAATGTAGGCAAACCTGTAACCAACCCATTGGACTGCATTAATTTCAACCTCTGTACATTTGCATGTCCAATGCGTTTGTGCCAAATTTCAATGTCTGCAACAACACCTTTTCCTTTGGCATACATAGCAGCATTCATAGTAGGAATTCCAACATCTAGAGTGAACATACGTCCAACTCTACTTCCCTTTGCTACCAACCTGCACTTGTCATTGAAGTCCTCTACAAAGCAGCCCTTTGCATTAAATCTGACTTGCAGCCCTTGCTCTACCATTTGACCGACTGACACCAAGTTCTTTGTAATAGATGGCACATGTAATACATCTGAAAGACTCTTTGTCTTACCATCATGCAAGGACAAGGGAACTTTTCCAATGTGTGAAATTGGGTGGCATGAGTCATCACCCGTCTGCACATAACCTACATTCTGCAAATCCTGCATCTCTCCAAACCATTCTGCATGGCTGGTCATATGATTGGATGCACCTGAATCAACATACCAAACATCTTCATGTGTTCCCTTTCCTGTAACATCATTTAGCATATGTTGCATAACGAACAAACATTCATTTTTGTCTTCATTCTGTCGTGAAGACGATGCATAGTTTCCTTGCTGCAACTTACCACTGCGGATATCATCTCTCTTAGCATAACATTGGGCTGCAATATGACCTGTTTTTCCACAGTAGTGGCACACAATACCAGAGTTGTTAGAACCTCTATTCTGCCATCCACCTCTTCCTCTAAAGCTCCCCCTGCCTCTAAAGTTACCACGACCTCCTAAAACCTGCATATCGCCAAATTGCTGATTCAATCTATTTTGCTAGTTGTCACTACCACGTCCTGTACCACGGCCTCTTGAAGAGAACCTACCATGTCCCCTTCCTGAACTGGAGTAGAAAGCTTGGACCTGTTCACCGCTTCTTTCAGATGTCTCACTCTGCATGTTGATCTCTTCAGTGATCATAAGGGAGACCAACTCATCGAAATCTGGAAATGGCTTTCTGACATATACGGAAGTTACAAAAGACTTCCAAGCCTTTTCATTGTTAAGTCCACCCAAGGTAGACGACACCAAATCATCATCATCGGGCATTGCATCAATTGCTGCCAAGGCATCTGCAATGCTCCTTACCTTCAATGCATACTCATTGATAGACATCTTCCCTTTCTTCAATGTATTCAACTCTTGCTTGAGTTGAATCTTTCGTGCCTTTGTATTTACAGAAAACATACTTTCGAGTATGGTCCAAGCTGCATATGCATTCTCTGCATTTCTAATGTGTCCCAGCATATTATTGTCAATTACTACAGACAACCAATACATGACCTTTTTATCCTTTGCATTCCATTCCTTCCGTGCCTTTGTCTCTTCTGCAGTTGGAGGATCACTCACCTCCGGCTCCTTTTCTTCACCTGAAACGAACTCATAGAGGCCTTTTCCAATAAGAAAGTTCGTGACACGGAACTTCCATGAAGGGTAGTTGTTTTTGTCGAGCTTCTCAATGATGGGGCTTCCACTATTCTCTGCCATTATCACAAGAATAATACCAAACAACAAGCAAATCTTCTGCAACCCTCGACCTGTAGTGCACAGCAATACACCAGACAGCCTTTGTCACTGTCTGCTCAACAATACATGCAATCTGCAACCAGTTTGCAGATAAACCTTGTGTTCACTCATTGGTAAACACCTTTGATCTTACAGATCTGAAATTTGTAACCTGCGCATCCACTTTCAGTTGATACAGCCAAAGTCGCAGCGTACCCTGAAACTGCTGTCCGCAACCTTGCGGCTCTAAAACGGACCCTGAAACGGTCTCAAATGCCCAAAATAACTGCGGGAATGCCCTAAAGAGCTCATCTACAGAATATACAGCGCTCTTCGCGCACACCAAATCTCACTGCAATCTGAGATTTTTGCTCTGCCCTGCTTCCGGTGCCTCCACAGGCACTACCCAAGAGAAAGAGTTGAAGGATGGGAGAGCTTCTTACCCGTGGCTTGCTTGCTCGAACCTTGCTTCTTCTCCTTTGCTTCAACCTTCAAAATCAGCCTCTCTCAATGGCGCGGCTCTGATACCATGTCAAGAATCGCGTGGTGGAGGGGGTTGCTCAAGATGTTGCGCTGAACACACATAGAATGCACAAGGAGAAGCTCACTCAAGAGACAAGAAGAGAGATGGAGGCCAAAAACGTTTTCTTGCTGGTTTCTTCTTCTTTTTCCACACTCTTTACAATGTACACAAAGTATAGATAAGATACAACATAAAAGGAAAGTGGCCTACTAAGTCAAACAATGCATAACCGACTACACTAGTCGACTGGCGCTATAACTATGCCAGTTGTAAATAGGTGTAACAACCTGAATATAATAAGTAATGAGTCAGTGGCCATGTGAGAGTCATAATGACCACTGACGTGCTAAGTGTAGACGTGTGGACCCATCTAACCAGGCGGTCCATCATCAATGTCCGCATGTGTTGAGCTTGTCATCTCAACACTATATGATTGTCCTCAATCACCTCTCTAATGAAATAATAGTGCACCTAAATGTGCTTAGTCTTAGCATAAAAGACTGAATTGTATATGCCAATAGGATGGCACTCATAGAATCTGTTGTATATTAGGTCTTCTTTGTCCAACATCAATATGATCCTGCACAATAGGCAACTCCTAGGCCATTGGATCACCAACAACAAGTATAGAGTGTCTAATGGGGGTTGGTTATATAATAGCAAGAGGTTCCTCCTGAAAAATCACCATGTGTATCTCAATCACCTACTTAGATTTCTTATTTATCTTATCCTCATGGAACATAACATCATGGCTACGGATAACTTTCCTAGCATGCAGATCCCAAAGATGATAGTGCTCACTTGCACCACCATATCCAAGAAATATGTATTTGAAAAACTTTGGATCCAACTCGCAAAATGCCCCACATCCAAAGATTCTCAAGTGTGTATATGAAGGAGGTTTACTAGACCATACCTCCTCTACAACTCTGCCCACCACTGAAGGGAGCTCTCTAGCTCAACCCCCGAGACCTACGGACCACTTATTAGTCAAGCATTTCAAGCCGAGTGGCCATGGCTACCTCTCACATAGCCAATGTGCTATCCCTACCTATGGGGTGTAGTGATCTTACCTTGATTCTCGATCGAGTACCCTCCTCTTTCTTGCAGAGTGGTAGCTCCACGATCCTTGAGGCAAGCTCAAGCAACCTCAATCCATCTCCGTCAAGCTCCATCCTCCATAGCTGCGTGAGACAAGAGAAGAGAAGAGAAGAGAAGAAGATGAAGAGAGGAGGTGGGGAGCTTATTCTCCTTCGATCCCTCACTCTCACACACTCACTCCCTCACTCTCTCACACTCCCTCACACTCTCCCTCAAGCACAAGCAAGGAGATAAGAGAAGAGAAGAAGAAGAAGAAGCTTTTTGCCACACGCCAAGAATGAGCTCTCCCTTTACTTTTCAGCTTTATATACAAGACCCTAAATCCCTTTTGGACGGTCATTCCCTTATCCCCTTTTTTACATGGTCGGCCATGGTAGGCCCTTTTTCCCTTTGCCCTAACTTCCTAGCTTAGTCCTACTGCCCATCCATGGTTACAAATTACATAGAAGGAAGCCTGGCACTCTTTTACAAGGATTTTGGATGTGCCTTTATATTTAAAGGTTCGCCTTCTTGCTCTTGGGTTTTTTGCGGCTTCAATAGTTGTGCCTTGGACTCCTAGTGGTTGTTCCCATGCTTTTAGATTTTTTTCTGGGCCATTCTCTTGTGAGGCACCTCTTCCTTTTTTTTGCCTTGCATTTTTCCTCTTGATGCCTCTTTTTTCACTTCCTTTGCTTTGCAGTAAACATTACCCCCTCCTAGCCAAGTGCCAATCCCATGGCACTACTGGGTGGTGAGTTGGACAGTGGTGATAGGGTAACCGGGTGGCTTTTGGAGTATGTATACAAGCCCTGGTTGAGGATGTGTTGGAGGGATTTATGCTTGGAATTAAAGATGGTGTTGGAGTGAGTCCCACCGAGGAGCTAGTTGTGGTGGAGGTTTGCCTTTGAAGTTCATGATGGTGTTAAGGCAAGCCCCCTTCTTAAGGTTGGCCGTGGGTGGATCTATTTTTTATTGAAAATGGAGTTAGGTAGATCCTCCTTGGAGAAGCCAAGGATGGTGGACTTGTCCTCAAGGTTGAGGATGCCACTGGATGAGTTTCTTTGTTGTGCCCTCTCCTTGAAGTGACACGATCTTAACCTGCAAGATAAGGTTGTGCACTTCCTAAGGGGTATGTCTGCCTTATCATGTATTGCATGGTGCACATGCTTGTGAACTAGGAGATGGGTCTAACATTGGGTTGTGCACTTCCTAAGGGGTGTGTCTACCTTATCATGTATTGCATGGTGCACATGCTTGTGAACTAGGAGATGGGTCTAAACATTGGGTAAGCCCTCAGTGGTGTCCCACACTTGAGGACCTAGTTTGTACATCGCTGCATGTGCGGTGCATCACTTAGGGGGACTAGTTTGGGAGAATGCCCTGCCCTTGATGTGTCCTAAGCATGTGTAGTGGGGGATGGGGCTAGGTATAAAACCCTAGGTGTAGTGATTGTGGCACTCAACATTTTTGGAGGATCCAGTGTTTCCATTTTTTTTTCAAGGATGGTTACAATGGCATTCTAATATAGGGGTGTGTATCTTCCTCGAATAATTCACGAGGTGGTCTTAGGGACTTGGTCAAAAAGGCGCAGCTCTACAAGTATTCCTTGATATTAGCATTTGCATTAAGAGGTGTGGTTGACAAGAAAGGATGATTACACCTTGTAAAGTGATTATCGCTCATGTTTTCCAAGATCTTCATACAAAAAGATGGAAACAAGGTTGCCCTCATCATGAGCCTAGCCATGGCGCAACTATCTATCCCTAAGTTAATGTAAAAAAAGAGTGGGAGAAGATACACTTCCTCAACTGCTAGCTTTTTCTTAAGTAAAAACCTAATGGTCCTAAGGTAATTACAAGTAGTTATGAAGGTTGGGTCTGGGCAGGAAGAGAAATCCTCAAGGAAGTGGTTGATGGATGGGCACAAGTCCCCTGCTTTAAAGGTCATGCATTCCTTGGGAGTTGTTACATTAACATTGTAGATATTTGGGAAGTCTATCTGCCATGCACCCCCTATCATAATCCACTCCATGTCTGCAAGGGTAGGGCATGTAGAAAGGATCATTCCTTTCATTCGATAGCGTATCGTAGAAGTCCATCCATGCATCAGGATTGGTGTCCCAAATTCTCCTCTACCACTTTGGCTGTGCCTCGTAGCCTCGGATGGTTTTGGGAACCTGATAGACCTTATCTTGCCAGAAGTCCATAGGTTCCTGCCTCCATTGTGTGATTACGATGCCCTACTCCTCGACCCATTGGTTTTCTAAATTATTTCCCAAACGAACGATCCTTTCCACTACCTCCACGGGTAAGACTCGGTCTAAGGCTCATGGGTAGAGGAAGCATAACTCGAAGGGTCAAGACTAGAGCTCATATTGTTGCCAAATAGTTAGCTCATGCAGCCAATTGATGGGATGGTGATCCTCGTGTAGTGGCATGGGCTCGTCAAGAAGCTATTGTGGCCATGCTCATGCTCTTTGTTGGTTTTGATCCATGAGTTCCCATCTTCTTCTTCTTGCAGCAATGATGCGCTCGGGAACCTAGGCACCCTCTGGCTCTTCTAGGGGTAGTTCAGGCAAGGGCAGACTGGGCTCTCCGATTTGCAGTTCTTCTCCGAATTCCTACTCAAAATCCAACCCTTCCTCAGTCTCTTGCTGCATTGTGGGTTGGTGGTCTGGGGGTGGATGGGACTGCTCTTGTTCTTTGAATCCAAGTTCCCTAAGCTCATCAGTGGAGAGACTAGCTTGTCATATGTAGTTGCATTGCTACTCCTTGGTTATGCATGTGCCGAGGTTGGAAATGCACACTCTTGTAGTCTATACCTCAAGACTCTAGTCATCACCTCTAGCTTCCTTTTCATTCTCTCCACCAAATCCTCGCTTTCAACTTGTGTGACATGAAGCACTGTGCTAAAAAATGCTTGCCTCCGTGCGTCGGAGCACACTTCCATGGCTTTTCTCTAGATTTCACGAGCACCCTCTCACACTCTGCCACTACGAAGTGCTCTATTAATCCTCACACTCTTTCAAAGTTGTGCCTCTCCCATTTTCGTGCTCTCTCTTCCAGATCTTCCTTGCTTTTTTCCATCTCTTGAGACAGCATCATTACCACCTGTTGTGCTGCTCATTCCACACTTCCAACATTTGGGTCTTCTCTTTATCCCGACGGTTCAACTGCTCTTCAACTATTCTTCTTCCTTGATTAACCACCGAGAACTACTGGTGGGCTTCTGCGAGCCTTTCTAATAGATCTTCTGTGACTTGTGCTTGGCTTTGCAGTTCTGCTCAGTGCAGCCTTCTTTCGGTCATGGCCATAGCCATCAGTTCCTCCACTTCCTACCAGGCGTTTCTCAAGTTGTCTTGCAGGCTCCTGGTGACTTCTATCTCTCTCTCTAGCCTTTTCTACTCCTCCATTGCTAACCACAGCCCGAATACCATGGCATCCTCCTATTATTGGCATTGTTCTTTTGATGCCTAGTCCCCTTCTCGCTGGCTCTCATGTAGTTCTACATTCATCTCTTCCACCTATGCCATCCATTGCTGGAGCTCAGCATATTGTTGGATGAGTAACTTGTGGCCCACTGCTCTACCACTAGCTCTTGGGCTTCATCCTCTAGCCTTTGCCTTCGGCGATCTTCATTCTCTTATGCCTCCTTTTCCTTAGCACCGAGTTGACCTTTTAGTTTTTGGATTTCTTTCTGATGTTCCGCGGCTTGCCGTGTCATCTCTAGCCTCAACATCGTGGAAACTTCTCTTCCTTAGCCTTCTCTACAACCGGGGGCACTGTAGGTGGTGTTGTGGTGGTGAATGCCTCCAACCTTTGCCGCTTTGGGTCTTGCCTTGACTTGGTATCTACTACATTTGGCCTTTTGACTCTTGCCCCTGGCACTATCTCTTGTACTTTCATGACCAAGAACTGCATCATGGACATGAGCTAAGTGGTGTCCATGGTAGACACACTGGCTCTTGTGTTGTGGCGGTGGTGGTCTGGGGCACAAAAGTCAAAGGGAGGGGATGTAGTGGGCCTTGCCCTTTCCTGCAACAACAAGGGCTACTCACACACCACCGTTGGGCTTGCCTTTCTATCGTGGGCTCCAGGGGTTCATCCCTCCAGCACCATGGGTCTCCTTAATAGACCTGCACATGGCCTCTGCCATGTCTTCATCTTCCTTTCTCCTTATCTCCTTAGCCTCTTCTTCTACTCTCAATTTTCTCTCCTCCTCAGCTTTCTATGATTCCTCTCTCACCTTCTTCATTTCCTCCTCCTCTTTCCTACGTTCTTCTTCTGCCCTTTTGGATTCTTTTTGGGGTCTTTTCAACTCCGCATGTTCTTCCTTAGTCATCTCCTCTCTCCTTTGTTGTTGGGGCTTCATGGCCTTCTTCTTGGTGGTTTGCACTTTCTGCTCCCCCATGTCGCTGATGGTTTGCTCGCTTGATTACTCTACATCAGGGTGAGGTGACTAATAGGGTGTCTTTCCCACTTCTTCCTCAACTCCTCATATGCTGATTGGCACTCATCAATCCACTTGAACACGATCAGCAACTTATACAATGGTCTTGCAATTAATGTATAATTCAACACGAAGTGCCAATAATATCTGTTTGTGACCTAAGAAACATTGAACTCCCTTATAATCCTTGGGCAGCGGCAAGTCGACAATGACCTTGACTTTTGAAAAGTTAGTGGCTATGCCATTCTTGGATACCACATGCCCTAGGATGCATCCATACTTGACTCAAAACTAGCACTTCAAGGGGTTCAATGACCTTGCATTGTTCAAATATTGCTCGTAGTCTCTCCAAGTGTTATGCCCAACAAGAATGAACGCATAGGTCATCTACAAACACCTCTAGCTCTCATCTAAGCACATCTTTGAAGATGGTGCACATTAGCCACACTGAAAGGTTCCAAGTGTGTTTATCAACCCAAAGGGCATCACGATGTAAGCGAAGACACCCCACTCAATGGCAAACACGGTTTTGTGCCTATCACCAAGATGTACTTGCACCTAGTTGTATCCTAAGAAACCGTCCAAAAAGATGTAGGCCTCTTTTCCTGCTACCCTTTTGAGCATGTGCTCTGTGTATGGTAATGGGTAATTATCCCTTTTTTTCATAGCATTAACCTTCTTATAGTTCATGCACACTCGGATCTTCCCATTCTTCTTCATGCCTATCACAATTGGTGATACACCCAGTCTGTGTGCTCTATTTCGTAGATGAATCTTGCCCTCATTAGCTTATCTATTTCCTCCCTCATGGCTTGGGCATGCCTTCCATTCATAGGGTACGGTCGTTGCTTTATAGGCACACATCAAGGGCCACTGGTATGTTATGTGTCATGGCTCTAAGGTCCACTCCTTTGAGCTCATCTAAGGACCAGGCAAACACATCCACGTACTCTTGCAAGAGCGTAATGAGACTACTGGCCTCCTCCCCCTCAGTCAAGTTGTCAGCTACTATAAACACATGCCGAGGCTTCTCACCTTGATTGGCTCACTTGTTTGTCCTTTTCTTTTCACCCCCAATAGGATCACTACCCTATCACCTTTCTTAAACTTTGTGAAATGTTTTGGTAGGTCTTGCGGATTATTCTGTTGTTCTACCTTTGATTCCTTAGTTTGTCCTCTCCTTTCTTTCTTCAATCGTTTGTGCCTTAGGTGGACAAGTAGGTCCCCTTGGTGCGTTTGGTCCTAGGAGGTTGGGGTATCTCTGGGTCACTTTTCATACTGACCTCCGATTTGGAATTAAACTCGCAATCCTTGCTAGAGAAAGGAGTTTCCCTTGGTGGTCATATCTCGATGGGTGTGTCTGTCTTAAGCAAGGGTGTTGTCGATGGTTGGGCTATCCTTGCATGTTCGTAATCTATTGGTCCCACATGCTCCAACCATGAACGATCGCACTCCATCCACATGACTCCTCTCTCAACCCTGTAGGCATTCCCTCTTTTGGGCTTGGAGTCCACTCCTATCTACTCTATTACCCTTCCTTTGGTGTCATATTCTATGGTGTCTATTTCTTCCTCGCTTTCCTCACTAACAAAGAGGCAGTCCTCGTACTCATTGTCGAAATCGTCACCCTCTGATTACTCATCATCTCCTAGAATCTCATCTCTAGCTTCTTCCTCCTCGGTGACTAAGGCCCAATTGTACAATAAGCTCAGATCATGCACCTTAGTCCACTTCCACTTAGGTTCGTCTAATAGATCTCTGGGGGGGTTTGAGATTAGTAGCGGGATTGCCGGCCAATCTGCCTGTTACGTATTCTAGGATCTTGTGAAGTTTTGGCCTATTGCTAGGGATATGGAAAGAGATAGGCCTTGGTTGGCTGGTTGAGCTCCTAGCCATCACGTAGAGTGGCACTGAGGGCTCCTTCTATGGCACACTCGTGGTTCTAATGGCCTACTTATATGTATCTTCTTCGTCCGAGAACGGAAGATCAATGGTCACCAGGACGTGCATCCAATCTCGCTCATCCTCAAGACAAGTGATGTATTTGGTCAAAGGCCCGTAAAAATTCCTTACTGCCTCATTGCCTTTAAGCATGGCAGAGATGGCATCTAGGTTGATAGGAGTCATCTTCCAAGTGTCCATCTCGACCCTTACTGCTTTCGTTCAATTTCCTAGGAAGATTAGACCATTGCCCCAGTCTTCAATGACTCAAGCATTCCTCATCCAGGGTCATCCTATCAAAATGTCATAGTCCACTCCCTTCATGATGATGAAGTTCACAGAGAACTGGACACTCGTGATCTTCACTAATTGGCTTGGGTAACTGCAAGTCCTGGATCTTGGGTCAGCCCTACGAATCCTTTGCCCCTACCTCTGCCTAACGCCATCACCAGTACTGATCGATAGTCCATCAAGTCTGTATTGCCCTCATCGACGTACGAGATGTAAGGGTTCACATAGGTTTTTTCTTCATTAGGCTCTTCCACATAGTGGACTAGAACATTGCTTGGTGGATGGGTCACATAAGATCCTGGAGACCTAGGTATGCATGTTGGGTTGATCTCCATCCTAGGGATGGCTGGTTTTGTGTCATTTGGTGCTAGGAGTGCCAGTTGGGCTCCTCTCCCAAAGAAATTTGGTGGCATGTTCCCTAGGTATAGTGTATTGTACTGCTAGTGGGCATACGGAAATCTCCTAGGCAACCTACAGTGCATGGCCCCATGGCCGAACCTACCACAATTCATGCAAGGCCTAGATCTAAGGTCATGGCACTCGGCTGGAAGGTGGTTTCTGCCACAATGCACACACTTGACATGTGGTCATGTTGGCTTTCTCATCAATTCCTACAGTCATGTTAGCTCCATCCTCACCTCGGCTAGCTCATGGCCTTGATCTACACTCTTACCCTTGTCCTACTTGCTAGGGGTTGATCCTTCATTAGAGGTTGTGGTCCTCTCTAAGGTCCTCTGATTGGAGTTGTTGTAGTTCAAAATTCAAGAGCTTCTCTCTCTCAACTAGTCATCCACCCTAATTGCTTCGTCAAAGACCCTAGCTAACACATCTTGCTGCAAGCTAGAGTTACTCCTAAAGCTTTGTACAGTTCCTCGCTAGCAGATTCCATTTATGAACATAGTGGAGACATCTCTTTCATTGGGCCACTCGTTTGTTGGGATTCTCTTGAAGAGACTTACACATGAGTGACGTAGTCCCTTATGTCCTCCTTGTCTCTTTGACTAACATTCATCAATTAGACTATGAGGTTATCAGAGTATGTGGGAGCTCTCACTCAACCGCAAAGACCCACGAACCGCTTCTTGTTTCAAGCGTTCCAAGGGAGCTCTAATGGCTACCTCTCACATAGCCAACACACCCTCAAACCTACGAATGTATTGAGCTTACCTTGATGCTGAAATGAGTTGCCTCCTTCACACACACCAGTAGCTCCACGATCCTAGATGCTAGCTCAACCATTCTCAAGCCTCCTCCATCAAGCTCCATCCTCCATAGTCATATGCACGCAAGAAAAGAGAATAGAAGAGAAGAAGAGAAGAGGAGATGGTGAAGAGCTTCCATGGGCGCCCATCCCTTTTTACATGACTAGCCTTTGTGGCAAGGTCTTTTTCCTATTTCCCTTTTCTTGCCTCATGCCTTAAGCCTACACCCGTCTATTCCTTTACAAATGGCACAGGAGGGAGCCTGGCGCTCTTTTACAAGATTTTTTAGAGTTTTTTGAGGCGCCTTCTATTTAAAATTGTGCTTTTTCCTCAGCTTAGCTTTTAGGAGCCGCCTCTACGCCTTTGCTCTTTTTCTGTTCTTTTTCCACTTTTTGCTTCATTTTTCTACCATCTTGAATTGAGGTTAACATTACCCCCCTCCGAGATGGATACTAGTCCCATGGCACTTCGAGGTGTTTGTTGTGGAAGGGTGGAGTTTGGGCCAGGGCTGGGGGACTCATTTGATTGGGAAGCTTCGGTAATGATTTGGATGGAGGACTCAAGGTGTGTCAAGTGGATGATGGGGGCCTCTGAAGTTGGTGGTTTGCAGCATCTTGTTGTACTTGGAAGGATAAAGTGCTCAACCTAAGGGGAGTGTTTACTTCACCATGCGGTGTTCGGAGCTAGTGCTAGTGGAATAGGGAGTTGGGTCTAACCCTAAGCCTGGGTGAAGTCCCACACTTGAGGACCCTGTTCGTGCAAAGGGAGATGCAGCGTGTGTAGCTTAGGTTGATAGGTCTAACCATAGGCAAGTGTTATGTCCTTAGGCGTGTCCTGCCCTTGGGGTGCCCTAAGCGTTAAGTGGGGAGGAAAAAAGGGCTAGGGGGTTAGAAACGGGGCCGACCAACCAAGGTCACTGGACATGCCTAACTTGAGGATCCCTAGGTGCAATGACTGTGAGCTATCTGCTGCGACTTGCATATGAACATGATGCGGGCTTCTTTTTTTCTTTTTTTTAAAGCCCTGCTAAGGTACAGGATTTGGGTAGTGGCTAGTTGCTAGTTCCCCATCAGAAGGTGGTGGTGAAGGGGATTTAATGGAGTGACTCAAAAATTTTTGGCTTTGCATGAAATGCTTAAGGTTTAAGGTTTAATCAGACCTAGAGAGGAGTCATGGAGAGGAATGGGTGGTTGCAGCAGTGGGTGAACTGACTGTCACTCACATCTTCAAGAATAGCAAGGCAAAAGGAAGGTAGAAGGTTGGCTGCCATCATTAGGTAGGTCATCGCATAGCTATCAATGGCGTTGGGGTCAAAAAAGAGTGGGGGGAGGCCACGTTCTACAATGGTGGGGTCTTGCCTAAGTAGGAATTTTAATAGCGTAAGATAGTTGCATGTGGTAATGAAGGCGGGATCTAGACAAGAGAAGAAGTCATCAATAAAGCGAGTCATGGTGGCATCTAGGTTGTCGGAGGTGAAGGTGAGGGCTTGGGCTAAGGTGGTAGTACAGGGGTTATATATGACAGGGAAGTCGTAACGGCCATGGGTGTTTGCATCAAAGTCTACCCCTATCCTATGAGGATACACCATGTAAGTGGGGTCGTTTCTCTCAGCAGGGAGAGTATTACAAAAAGCCATCCATGAGAACACATTGTCATTGCAAATGCGTCTACGCCACAGTGGTTGGCACTCGTATTCAAGCACAGATTGAGGCACTTCAAAAACCTTATCTTGCCAGTACTCCACATCCTCGGTGGCCCAGAGGGTGGGATTCTTTGCTCTTTCTTCCAGCCATTGTTGGCTTAGCCGTCTTCAAATGCCGATCACCTCATCCACTATTTTAGGGGGAAGAACTCTACACAAGGCATTGGGGATGAGGAAGGTGAAGTTGAAGTTCCCCCCAGACTATGAGTTCCACATGAAAACTGGTTGGCAGGTCATTTCGACATGGGGAAGGGATACAAACGGCTGTGCCATAGGGTTATCCCTCAATCTTTGTCAGCCTTCTTCCACCATCTTCCTTCTCTTCTCCCTCAGGGTGGTTTCTCTTTTTGCGGACACGTCTGCTAAGCTGCCCCTACCCTTCAAGAATGGGGTGAAGGGGGTTGTGGGATCACTTCTTCGAATTTGCCTAGGTCAAGTTGCAGTTCAACTTCACTTCCTAGGCACTCTTCCTATTGTACCTCCTCTACAAACCCGAGAACATCAATCTCCTAGAGGGTTAGGCTGGCCAACAACAAGTATTTACATTGTTCATCAAGGCTCAACCCAACTGCAATGGGTTGGGAGGGCACGTGTAGCCTTGCTCGCAAAGCTCTACATGCTATGCTCAGCTGCTTCTTTACCACATCCAAGGACTCCCCTTCCTCTGTGTGAGTGGCATCCATCAGTGTATTCAAGAAGATTCGCTATTGAGCATTGAAAGCCACATGGGCTGCCTCTGCTCTGCTTTTTGTTAGAACTTTCTCTTTTTCCACAAGAGCCAAGTGACTTGCCAAGGTCTTCACTCTTCATTCATTTTGGCATCCCCACTCTTCGACTCTCTTTTTCATTTCCTCCATACCTTCTCCTTGTCTTTGTACCAGGGCCATGAGTCTCTGCTCCTGGTCTTCTGATTCCTTGCTCATTCTCTCCTACTCCTCTCTTTCAAGACTCAGTTTTTCAGTCATGGTTTCCATTTCTCTGTGGTGTTGTTCCTCTTCTCGCTTCCTTCCTTCTTCCCCTACGGAAAACTCTTTCATGCCTCATTCGATCCGACCTATTTTTGCTGGCATATCCTCATCATTAGGGCCAAAAACGCTTCAAAAAATGCACTTTTGTTAATCACGGGATTAAGGAAAGGGCCAAAGAGAGTTCGCCACGTGTGCAAGAATATGGTATTCTTGTCTCCTCTTTTTTAGAGATAGTGGAGTCCATTTCGTGATTCTCTCTTCTTTTTTAGCCAGAGTCTGACATGTTTTGGAGTCCCAAAGACATTATTTACTTACAAATCTGACAAAATACATGACAGAGATGTGATGAAATTAATAATGAGTTTTTTGAAAGTCGGGAGATCTTTCAATATTGTTTTTGGTGCCCAATACATACTCATTTGGGTTCTTGGCGCTACTTTTTAGTTCATTCACCCTCTTTGAGCTCCTTTCTCTGCGCTTTCATTCTTTTCATGGCTTCCTCCAGGCGCCCTTCTCGTTTAATACACACTTGCACAATCTATAGCCAGGGAGTAGATGGAAATTTTGAGCCCAAAACCTTTGCTGTAAATGATTGGGTTACCATGCTGCCATCTTGCAAGGGCTCCCATAAGGTGAAAAGAAGAAAATGAGAAGATATAAAACATCACTGGAAGGGGCGTATCATTGCCTTCAAAATTATGCCCGAAGGCTGGTTTGTCAAGGTGCAACATGTTTACATGGCCAAGGATATGCACTTGCCTCCAAACGAACGTGTTCCCCAACAAACACATTGTAAGTTATAAGTTGAATAACATATATAATTCTTTTCCATTTATGCAAGTTCTAACAAACGGTTCGTCATTGTAGATATCTTTCCGTCAACAAGTATTGAATGGCAACCTGTGGAAAGCCTAAGTGGGACTTTCCATGCCATTCATGAGGTATTGGCAGACATTATTTATGCCGATCAAACTGTGTCTTTTTATAGTGAATGCAAGGTTTTTATATATTATGCACAGTATGTGGTTCCCTCTAAAGCGGATAGGTATGGGAATATCGAAGATTTGCCATTGCCAAGTCTTTCATCTCTAAATTGGGAGATTCCTGACAAGGTAACAGTGCAGAGTTTCAAATTCAAAATATCTCAAGATATTAAAAAGTCCATGAAAGCTGGAAGGATCTCAAGAAGAATACGTTTATCATGGTTTGTACCCCTCCATATCTTCGTGGCTTGCTTCAAAACAGCAAATTTACAAAGAACAAAGGTATCCTTGTTAAGTAGAAACTTTTCGGAAGAGGATTTGGACAACACTATAGGGACGCATTGGAAATCTAGAGAGTGCGATCACAAAGGTGATATCTTGAGGTGCAATGCATGCCCTCAATCCTTGGCTTTGGCTTACAGTATCCCTCGCCAAAATCTTTCTTTGGGCTTTGATTACAGGTGATACAAACTAAGATTGGGTATTTGGGTTCCCTTGGATTCTGATACAGATAACACACCATATAAACTTGTGGTGCACGTTTTTCCGCATGAAGTAAAGAAGGTGAATGTTACTTCCAATTGGAGTCTGAAAGATGTGAGGGATACCTTGGAATTGCTAGACAATACATCCCCTAGATATAAGTTCAAAGTGAATGGTGTAACAATTGGTAAAAGAGCCGAGCGCTCTTTCTTTTGTACGAGTTGTTTGTCTCCCACAATTGTGAGTTTGGGGCCTTGAGAATGAAAACTTGGCAGGAATTTATCTTAATAGACTGTCCTTAAGATATTCTTTAATGGGAACTTCATAAGCTATCGTGAAGCAAGTCGCCTTTCGAATGTGTATAAATAAAATGTACATTGCATTCGATTTATAAGTGAAAATTTTCATTATTTATCTTAATAGACTGTCCTTAAGATATTTTTTAATGGGAACTTCATAAGCTATCGTGAAGCAAGTCGCCTTTCGAATGTGTATAAATAAAATGTACATTGCATCCGATTTATAAGTGAAAATTTTCATTACACAATGAGGTACAAAAATTGCATAAAAATGTACAAAGCCAAAATAATAAGGCTCGTGTATAAAATGTACATTACATTCGATTTACAAGTGAAAATTTTCATTACACAATGAGGTACAAAAATTGCATAAAAATGTACAAAGCCAAAATAAAAAGGCTCGTGTATGCTTATGTTTGCTATTTTCATTCTTTATCGATTTCTTCAAATATATTTTTTCTCACAGGGCCTTTCTTTGATTGTTGAAAAAATTTGACCTTTACAGGTAGTCTCTTTTCTTGGGGCTTAAGAGGGGATGGATCAAATTTAAGAGAAGAGAGCATTGGCATTCCTTTTTTCTTAGACTCTGCAGCAGTGGTCCCATTGCCTTTTCCCTTGCCCTTGTCTTTACCATTGCCATTGTCCTTACCCTTTCCCTTGACCTTTCCCTTGCTTGTGCCCTTGGCCATTGAAGTTTTGGGAGGAAGAGGGGAGTCAGGATCATACGGTGTGATTGCTTTGTCTAGAATCAGCTCGATGCATCTCTCCCTTATCCACCAAACATATGATTCAGGATAGTCTCTACACTGTAAGAATAAATATTATAAGTTAGTGAAAAGACATCATGATAAGGGTTACACAAACATCAAATGAAATAAACTTACATTCACTCTTTCTATTTGTAACAGCTTTGAATCCACTGTTCTGCAAATGTTTGAGATAACTCTCCATCCACAAGAATGCGCATTGCTTTGCAATGGAACTTCTTGTAGAAGAAAAGTATACGGCCTTTGAGGATCAGCAAGATCCTCGTATGTTGTATCCAAAAATGTAGAAACGAGTCTAGTAGCACTGCAAAAGAAAGCTTTGTAAGTTCAAAATATTATTTATAAAAGAAATCAAAGTAAGTAATTTTCTTCCAACATACATTCGTGCTTGACCATGAACACCGCTGAGAGAATTCATAAAGATAATTTCCCTTGAAAGACAATTAATGTAGATGAGACTCCAATGCCCTCTGCAAATTCATAAAAGAGGTGAGTAGAAGGGTGAAAGCAAATGAACATAAATTTTCCTCTACAGAAAAAGAAAAATACATTTCTACATAAGGGAAAAAGATGTGGTAATTTCTCACACTATCGAAGCTTGTTGAGTGTTGAAATGACTTGTTTTTTGGCTGATTTTTGTTGTTTTTGAGAGCTGAATGGTTGATTTTATGAGATGATTGATTGATTTAGAAGTGGTTTGAGAGTGTTTTGGATGGTAATGATTGTGTTTTGGAAGATCATGATGTTTGTTGGTGGTTCTGTGATGTTCTGATAGATTCTGATTGGTTCTGTATACCTTCTGTTTTGTTCTGTTTTGGTCTGTTTTGTTCTGATTATCTTCTGTGAAGAGGAATGGAGTATTGATTGATGAAGAATGAGATATTGAGAAAGCTTATTGAATGGTTTGTGAGAGTTTGGAATGGTTTGAGAATGAGTTATGTAGTTTTGATGACCTTCTGTAACCTTCTGTAGGTCTTCTGTAGAGCTTCTGCTTCTGTTCTGTTTCTGTTCTGTTCTGTACTGTAGCTGTTCTGGTACTATTCTGTAGACTGTTTTGTATGCTTCTGTAAGTGTTCTGTGGAATGTATGTGTGACTTTGGGAAAGTTTTCTAGCCTTGGAAAGAGGTGAATACAAGTGCAAAAGAGCTGAAAGAAGTGGAAGAAGTAGCTGCTGAAGACTCAAGTGAAGACTAGAGTGAAGTGATAGTAGTGAGCTATGAAAGGACACTGTAGTGGCTCTGGTGACTCTTCATATCAGACATACCTCTTGGGAGGGGTATCCACGACCTAAGAGAGATTATTGAGAGTGATTTTGAGAGATTGTAGTGAGGATATGATGTATTATTGATGGAGAGAGAGAGAGAGAGTCAGAGATAGCCAATTCTACTGAAATAAAGTGATTGTATATGAGAGATTGAGAGAGAAGACTATGAAGATATTGAAGATGAATACTATGTGATGTATTTCCATTCAAAGATGGTGTACTTCTTTGCTTTCTTTGTTTTATTGATGGATTTTGTGAAGATGTTGAAGAATATGGTTGATTCTATTAAAAATCGTGGGAGATCTACATGATGCTACATGAAGATTTGTTGTGCCTGGTGTTCTTTTCTTCATTGTGATCATATGAAACATGATAAACAAGCTTGTTGATGTTACAAGATAGATTTTCTTGCAAGAGAATTCCCTTTTCCTTGGTGTTCCTCTCGGGGCTCCATGTTTTTGGTGCGCAGCCGGGGAACCTTGCCATCAGCAAGCACCAAAAGAGGCTGAAAATGAAGGAAATGGCATTGCCAAGAAGAGAAGAATTCAATGGATGTTTGTAAAGTTCCTTCTTCCACTGAAGAGTTGGAATTTCTCATAATCACGGCCACTTTCCACAAGAAGTTCATCCCACAATGGCGGAAACACATCACCATCATGATGCATGCTCTATGTGGTGGACAGTTTCCTCTTCTTATTGAAGCAGCAGAAACTTGCATCTTGGTGGCAAACTGTTTGGGAACAAACTGAAGAGCAGAAACAGAGAGAATGACCATCCATGGAAGATTTGGCATTCATTGAGAAGTTTCCAGACAACATCAAGTGGGAGATTGTGAAGAAGCTTCAGGAGTCTTGGTCTGTAGAGGTTCACAGGGACAAGAAGGAAAAGAGTTGGAATTTGTTCGTGGATGCTCAACAGCAAGATACATGGGATGCTTGGTGTACTGATAATCTTATGTTTGTTCAATTAGCAACCCACTGGAAGTTGGTAGACAGAGTATTTTTCACAACATACACTGTTGAAACCATCAGAAGCTGGCATTACTATGATGATGGCACCACCACAATGCTCAGACGTATGCATTTTGACACCTTCAGAACCGAATACCTTCCCCTGTGTAGTGGCATGAAAGCAGAATTCAGGGACGTTGAAAAGAAAGAAGTAGAAGAAATGTTGGCAAGAGAGTCCTACAGAGACTGAGACCTTGTGTTAACCCTCTGTGGAGCACTAACAACATAGTGGAGCCAACCCCCTGATGAATGACGCAATAAAGAGGCAAGCGTTAGAACGAGTCCAGAGGTACGTGAGAAGAGAGAAAGCAAGAATCAGAGCCGAGAGCAAGCTCGCAGTAGAAGCTGCCCTTGACGCCCTTGCGGAACTCTTTACAGAAGTCCCAATGGCACATCAAGCCCTTTCTCCTCCTGCTAGAGGTCCACTTCCAAGCCAGATCCGTCCTGGAAATATTGATGACAGGCCAACGAATGTAGTCCCATTGCCAGTTTTTAAGGGAGAGTACAATGAAGACCCCGATCTTCATGTAGCAGAGTTTATGGTAGCATGTGTGGCTAACAATGCCAGAACCCCTGAGCATTGGTTAGCAATATTCCCCGCCACTTTCAAGGGCGCAGCGTTTCAGTGGTATGAGAGACAAGCAGCAGGAACTTTTGGCACATGGGACGACCTGAAGTTGGCCTTCCTCACTAAATTCAGGCGTGAAGGTTTTGAAGAGAGGATGCGAGAGGAATTCATGAACCTAAGTCAGTCCTCTGGAGAAAGAGTGGAAGCTTATGTCTCACGAATGGAATCCATCCTGAAGAGATGGACTAATCATAATCTAGATGATGGCATTCAGAAGGGAGTGTTTCTCAGAGGATTACAACCAGAAGTCCGTAAGTTTGTGGAGCTGCAAAGACCAGCCACCTTGCAAGCTGCAACAGAAGGAGCAAGACTGTATGATGAAGTGGAAGCTAGATTGGTGATGAATTCAGGAAGAGGAGTCCTATCTCCTCTGATGCCAGGAATGATGTACCCACCAAATGCAGTTCCAGGGACTGTTCCCTATCCCTACCAATAGATGCCCCCGGTATCACAGTACAGTGCACCAAATCCACAGTGGCCACAATCCATGCCTCAAATGATGGTTCAACCACAACAACAATGGTCCCAACCAATTTCCTCACTGCCAAATCAGCAGCAACAGTGGAACCCTACCAACTGGAGCCAACAGCCAACAGTTCAAACAGGAGCACTGAATCAAAACCAGAACAGAGACCCCTCTGTACCAGCCCAACCAGTTTATGCAGTGATTACAGAAACTCCTCAAAACCCTCCTACCAGTACGTCAGGAGGAGAAAGCTTGAAGGATTATTTATCCAACTCAGTTGCAAACATCAAAAAGGAGTTGATGGATGTGATTACAGAACAACTACAGACGCTAAAAGTGAATACAGCGAGCATATCCAACGTTGCAGGAGCAAGAAGAGATGTGATGCGGTCAAATACTTGGTGTGGTAAGTGTCATCAAGCAGGCCATTTAGCCACTGAATGTACACAAAAACCAACCATCCCTCGAGCCTTCTATTCCTACTATTTGCGGAAGAATCATACAGAGGACATTTGCTCTCTGAAGGAGATGCATGATAGGAGAAGGAAGGAAGAAGATGCAAGATTCAACCTGCTGGAATCCAAAATGACAACACAAGATATTGGACCCAAGCCTAGAGAGTTTGGTCCTAATTTCGGACCCAGACGATTTCCCTCTCAAAGTTACAAAGGAAGACAATCTGGCGGTGGTCAGAGATCAGAAGTGGAATGTTACAGATGTAGAGAAAAGGGACACATCTCACCAAATTGTCCAAATCCTCGAAGGTCAGTGGATTACAAGCCCTTATGCAGTAGATGCAAAGGAGAAGGCCACACTGCAAAAGACTGTCCAAGCCCAGCCCCAGTGAAAAACAGTGCTACTGATAGTCCGATCAAGGCCCAAGAGCCTACCTCCAATTTAGTGGAATTGGAAGTTGCTGCCATCACGCGTGCAAAGCAGAAGGAACCACCTATCCAGAAAGAAAATAACCCTCATGCCAGAACAGTGAAGTTCAGTCTTCCACCAAAAGAACAAAACAGAACAGAGCCTAACAGTGCCGTACAGAGCACTACAGTGCCACAGAGAGTTACATAGACAGTTACAGAGACAGGACCAGAGGTCCAGGATACAGAAGAGGAGGAAGCGCCGCAAGTAGCAGAAGAAGTTCCCATGATTCCTCTGTTGGAAGAAAGAGGGAAAATGAAAATGGGTGTTGCCCCATTCCCTAATCGGTTAGAGAAGCCAGTGGATCCTATTAAGGAATACGATCTGGTCAGAGATCTAGATACCTTTAGACCAAACCTCACATTCCGACAATTATTGATGTTGTCTCCCAGTTGCCGAAAAAGGTTCAAAAGTATACTGACAAGACGACGTGGTTTAAGGATTGCTCCCTCAACAGCAACAAAGCCCAACAAGGCTCCAGAGCCTGTAAAAGAAGTGGATGTGGCTAATGCTTTCCTAGATCCGGGTACCCCAGAGACTGGCATGTGGATAGAAGGCTGCTTCATTGCAAATGCACTGATTGATGGTGGTTCATCAGTGAACATTATGACGGATGTGACAATGAAGGATCTATGCTTACAAGGTGTGCAACCAACCCAATGGCTCATCAGACTGGTGGATCAGAGCAGAATCAAGCCTTTGGGCATTCTCCCATATGTGAAGACTACAATGGCTGGAAAAGATTATTGGCTAACCTATCTGGTGGTGAAGCCAAACTCTTATGGTACATCTTATCCTCTGTTACTGGGCAGACCATGGCTTTTTGAAGCCAGAGCAAGGACAGATTGGTTCAAAGGAACCTTGACCTTGGGTAGAGGACCCAACAAAGTGGTGCTGAAACTGTATGGTTCTCAAAAAGTACATGGATCCACCTCCTTGGAATTATCTTCTGACTCCCCTAATGAGGTTATGGATGGAACATCAACAGACGAAGATGCTGTCAAATAGATCCTTCCCAAGAAAACAGTGGCACATTCCTTAACAGTGGATACTGTAAGCCGACTTCCAAAAGATGCAAAGCCGTTATCAATGGGTGAATACTTCCTGCCTGAACCAGAAATGACTTCTGAAATCACTTCTGACAGTGAGATAGAAGCATGGATGTACTGCTCTCCCTGTTACATGGCCATAGCAGAGCCAGAGACAGAGGCAGGAGAGGAAACAGAGAATCTGTTCTTCTGTTACAGAGCTCCTACAAAGACAGAGACAGAAGCAGAAGCAGAAGCAGAAGCAGAGACAGAGATGGAAGAGGATGGATATGATATGGACAAAGAAGATTATGAAAATGAGCCAGAAGAATTTATTCCACCTGAAGAGGATACATTTGGAGAAGAAGTTCCAGAAGCATCAGAAGCCGATGAGCTCATGCTATGGGACAGAATGGTGATGGTACCATTTGGTCTAGTAAATAGATCTTCTCATATGCAAAACCTTTATAAGAAATGGATTAAGAAGAACAAGCCGTCTTTCAGCAGTGGCTCATGCTGTCCTAACCCATCCTTGCTGAAGAAAGATGATGATGATGCACCGTGCCAACCAGCACCAGTCCCACAAACCCAACAGGCATTAGAGGGTCCCTGTTATGTGACGTTCCTGGATGTGTCATCTTCAGAAGAGGAGTCTTCAAGTCAAGAGGTAATTAATCTTGAAACCAAACCCGAAACGGCTCTTATCCCATTCCAACATCTTAAGGAGCAACCTAAGTCTCCATCAAAAGAATAAGTTGGTTCTAGTGGGACATCAGAAGAGGATACCACTCCCTTGAAGGAGTCGGATCTGTATCCGGAAGCAGTCCGTGGGACCTTCATCTGTGAAGTAGAAGGTGAAGGGCAGTTAACCTTTGTGGATGCAGATGGCACTGAATGCCACTTGAAGGTGGGTAGCAATCTCCCAGAAGAGGAGTTGTCAACCTTGTACAACTTGTTGAAAGAAAATTTGGACGTGTTTGCATGGTCTTACAAAGACCTAAAGGGGATTGATCCCACAATATGTCAACATCATATTGACTTGGAGCCTGATGCCAAGCCAGTACGGCAACGACAGAGGCGAATGAACCCGAATTATTCCACATTGGTGAAAGCAGAGCTGCTGAAGCTTCTGGAAGCCGAGTTCATCTATCCAGTGGCAAATAGTGAATGGGTTTCACCCATCGTGGTTGTACCCAAGAAGAATGGCAAATTGCGAATATGTGTGGATTTTCGAAATCTTAATTCCAAGACAAAGAAGGATCACTTTCCTATCCCTTTCACAGACCAACTGTTGGACACAGTGGCAGGACATGAGCTTTATTCCCTTTTGGATGGATTCAGCGGATACAACCAAGTCCAAATCGGAGAAGAGGACCAGTCCAAAACAACCTTCACCACAGAATGGGGGACCTACGCTTACCGAGTGATGCCATTTGGGCTCTGCAATGCCTCTGCTACTTTCCAACGAGTCATGATGGCCGCATTTCAAAATCATCTGCACGACTTTATTGAGGTATATTTGGATGACTTCTGTGTCTATAGTTTGATCCGTGAACATTGGGAACACCTGGAACAATGTTTTGACCGATGGGATTTCCCTCAACCCCGACAAATGCATCTTTGGGGTCTCTTCCGGAGTTCTTGGTAGAAACTGTCACTCCCTGGTGCTTCCCTGTTCTTGGTAGAAACTGTCACTCCCTGGTATGCAGACATTGCCAATCTGCTGGCAACCCAACAGTACCCTCCTGGTATTTCTAGTCGGGAAAGGAAGAAGCTCATGCTAGAATCAGCCCCCTACACCTTGCTAGGCAGTGCACTGTACAAGAAAGGCAAAGATGAAGTGCTCAGAAGATGTGTTGCAGGAGAAGAGATTGGGATTGTTCTGAAGGCTTGCCACGACGAGCCATGTGGAGGTCACTTTGCAGGAGAAGCTACAGCCAGGAAGGCTCTGCTAGCAGGTTATTGGTGGCCTACCATTCACAAGGATGCCTATGATTATTGTAAAAGATGTGATGCTTGTCAAAGAATGGGGAAACCCACGAAGACAAGTGCCATGCCACTGCAACCTATCCTTCCGTTGAAGCCGTTTGAGAAGTGGGGCATCGACTTCGTAGGTCCGATCGATCCTCCCACTAGAAGGAAACAGAACAGATACATCCTCGTATGTACAGATTATGTCACAAAGTGGTGTGAAGCTAAAGCCCTCAAGCGGGACGATGATAACAGCGTGGCCCTGTTCATGTACGAGAATATCATCACCCGTTTTGGTAGTCCCTTAGAGCTGGTAAGTGACAGAGGCACTCATTTCCTCAACAAAGTCATGGAAGAGTTGACAGAGTTGTATAAGATCCGCCATCGCAAGTCCACTCCTTATTACCCCAGAGCCAACGGCCAAGTCGAAGTCACGAATCGTATCCTCTGCTCGATTCTGACAAGAACAATCGCCGCACATCATTGTGATTGGGACGATCGACTTACAGAGGCCCTCTGGGCGTACAGAACCTCCCATAAAGCAGCAACGGGACAGACACCTTTCCAGTTGGTGTATGGTACAGAAGCAGTTTTTCCTGTTGAACTGGAACTACCCTCTTTGAGAGTGGCTATCAAAGAGCGTTTGGGGGATGATGATTCACTGCAACGCCGTCTCCTACACTTGGAATGTTTGGACGAAATTCGCAAGATGGCTCTCCAGTGCATGGAAGCCACGCAAGCTCGACGCAAGGCTTACCATGACAGCTTCATCAAGCACAAGGAGTTCAAAGAAGGTGATTTGGTCGTAGCCTATGATTCACGCTTTGGCAAGTTTCCTGGCAAGCTCCAACAGCGGTGGATGGGCCCCTATAAGGTACTTGCAGTCAACCCTAATGGTTCTGTCCAAGTGCAGACCGTTGATGCCTCTGATGATCCCTTTCTGATCAATGGATATCGCCTGAAGAAGTACTTCCCTCCTTGGGGATCTTGACAATTACGGACACTTGTTCCTTTCCCTCGTTGGCACGGCACTGTACTTGTTATGATGCTACTTCTGATAGCCGTTCTTCAGCCACTTCTAATGAGGTGGACGCAACCCTCTGTCCCCTCAAAACCCCCTTCCAGCCTTGATCTCTTATCCTCTATTTTCCACCAGCGACAGTGGCGAGGTGGGTTCTGACAAATGGTCTTTCTACCATTCCCTTGCTCAATTTGAAAAAAAAAAGGGGAAAAAAAAAACAAAACAAAACATATCGGTCATGGGAGAAAAGGACTTAGGTCCCTGTCATGCCGACCTATTCTTTGAGAAAAGGTGGAAACACCCTTGGGAATAGGGGAAAACAAGAAAACAAGAAAAAAAAAACAAAACAAATCTGTTATGAGAGAAAAGGAAGCAATTCCCTGTCATAGCAGGCCTCGTTCCAGGAAAAGGTGGTAAACACCCTTGGGCGAGAAGCTGGCTGTGGAAAAGGTGGTAACACCCAACAGTCGAGAAAGTGGATTCATTAATTGATATTCCCAGGATCCAATTTCGAAGCTGCCTCCCTTGGTACGCTGTGTCCTGGGACTCTCTGCAAAGTGACTACCTGTCCTCCAGCAGACGACATGTTCCTGTCCAATGCAATATTCAATGTGATGGCTACCTCCCTGGGTATGCCTCTTTAACAATTGATGACGCGATCTTCATCGACAAACAATCAAGTGACGTGAGCTTTCATCCTAACCGGATGGGGAAGTGAGTATGGTTGCCCTCTATATCTATCAACAGAGAGTGAGACAGAGGGAGGGGCGAGTGACCAGTCTTTTCCCTTCAAATCAAAAGAGAGGAGAGAAGTGTGAATGAAGTGTTGCACGCACGGGATGGGCCTCTCAATGCACAAAGCACAATTTGTTTCTGTGCACTGCACCATAAGGCTCCCTGGCCTTCCTTCTTGCACCGTATGCCGGCACAGGGCGGGATGCACAGTTGCACCATCAAATGCGCACAAGGCATACAATCTTTGCACACGTGACTGTGAGGATTACATCAATGGGTTTCAGGAAAAGGCTGCCCTCCTGTATCTATCAACAGAGCGTGAGACAGAGGGTGGGATGAGTGTGACTGGAGTTTCTTCAATCAATTACCGAGAGGTGAGATTGAGGGACGTTACGACACTTGGAGTCAGGTATGTTCCCGTTTCCTTGTGCACCCACGGGATGGGTCTTTACCGTCATCACAAGACACGTCACCCTGTTCTGTACACTGCACTGTAAGGCTCCCTTGCCTTCCTCCTTGCACTTATGCCAGATGGGTTGGACACACTAATGCACCATCAACTGTGCACCCTGGCATACTCCTTCTGCGCCATTCTCCCCTTGTCGATTCCTCAATCGGGTATGAGATATGGGTTTCCATCATTATTCCTCAAGTGATATTAGCCATGGGGCGAGTGACTGTTCTTTCATTTCAATTGAGTGATTGTGAGTTGAGTATAGTATCCCTCATCATCGACAACGCATTTCCTGCGATTCCTTCGACCAGCTACCTCCCTGGGTACTGCCGCGTGGTCCCTGCCATGACGAACGTGTGCCGAGAAGATGCCTTGGTCCCTCCAACGCCGACAACCACACTGGACGTGCTGTCGACACTCAACCTTGATTCTTGACAACATGGGCCAAGTTTTTCTAACCCTACACTTTGATTTCTTCGTGACGGTCATGTTTTAAGTGTGGGGACATTAGTGGATGGTCTGTGGCATGGTCCTAGGTCCTTGTTGCTCGGTTAACCCTATCCGTTAAGGTCTTAAGTGTGGGGACACGTCCCTGCGCGTCTACATTGTATATCACCTGCATATGCCTTAACCTGTTCATGCATGTATGCCATGCCTTATTGTTACCCTGATGGGGTCCCTTCCCACCCACCCGGTTATGTTCCACCCACCCTTGGGGCTGTTCCCCTGCAGTTTTCCTTCATTCCTTGATTTTGAGGTCCTACTATATGAATGCATCCTACGTTCACCAAATTCCCAATCCCACCTTATAGCCCTGTTCCCCCCATTGAACTGACCATTTTTCCTTTTTACCTACCTTTGTTCCGGTGCACGGTTTTCAAGTTATTAATTTTTGAAGCATTTTGTGCAATTTAGCCGGTTTTCCATGTGAACGCACTTTTCTTGCTTTGGAACCGTGATCTGATGTCATAGCCCTACCAATCACTTTTTCCCTGATATTTTTCCTTTTTCCTCCGAGCCATTTTGATACACGGTTTGTCCATTATAAATTTTCCGGGTTTTTACGACTTTTTCGTACGTATTTTTTGATATTTTTCCATGTGAACCTGCCCTGTTTGCATCAGAATTCCAATTTGATTGGACAGCCATGTCCCCTGTGCCTTCCTCCACCTTTTTCCTTTTTCCTCCACCCTTTTTCGACTTCCGGATTTTTACTTATTGATTTTTAAAGGAGTTTTCAGGCGTATTTTTGGAGTTTTTCGCATATGAACCCTTTCCCCTTCCACCGGAACTGCGGTTTAACATGATAACCTTGTGCCACTCCTTCTTGTGGACATTTTTCCTTCTTACTGCATGTCATTCCGGTGTACGGTTCGCCCGATATTAATTTTTGATCCTATTTTCAGGGTTGTTTTTTGGGTTTTTCCCATGTGAACGCGTCTTATCTCCATCGGAATTATGTTTTGATGTGATAGGATTGTCGACCACATCTTTCTGCACAGTTTTCCTTTTTTCTGCACCTCATTCCGCTGCACGGATTTTTTTATATTAATTTTTAATTAAGTTTTTTGGTTCGTTTTTTGTGTTTTTTGCACGTGACCGCCCTTTCCCTCCCCGGAACCCCCATTCCGTATTTTCCTTGCTTTCCGCCTGCCGTCCTGCCCACTTTTTGTTTTTACGCTATTTCGTTTTGACGTCCGGATTGGGAGTTATTAATTTTTCTTTATTTTTTACGTGTATTCGCGCGCCCGTTTTGCACGTGAATGCGCCCTTTTTCGATTTTACGAGTCTCCACGTGCCCCGGTCGTGTCCGTATGACCCGCCCCGTCATCCCAGCGCCATTTCAATCCCGTCACGGCAAATTTTTTTACCCCGCCCCGCGCATATGCGCGGGACGGGGGTACGTACCCTTGTCCCTACCCTACCCTGCCCACCCCCTACCCTACCCTTGTCCCTACCCTACCCTGCCCACCCCCTACCCTACCCTTGTCCCTACCCAACCACCCAGCCTGCCCATTGCACCTGCCCACCCCACCCTGCCCGCCCACCCCTCCCCCCAACCACCTCCTTCCCCATCTCCCTTCTCCCAGCGTCCCTCCATCTTCTCCTCTCCCCCCTCCCCTTCATCCTTCCTCCATTCACTGTCCTCCCTCCTCCCCCGCCTTCTCCTCTTCCCCCTCCTCCTTTCTCCTCCTTCTCCCCTTCTCCTCCTTCCCCTCTCTCTTCCTCTTCGTCCCTCCTGCCCCGTCGCTGCCGCCTGGACCGCCTAAGACGCGCCGACGCCCCCGGACCGCCGCCTATAGCCGCGTCGCCGCCGGAAGCGCCCCAGCCAGCCGCCGTCGTGCTCCGGACCGCCGCCACGTACTCCAATCGCCGCCGCCTCCTTCTGTGCCGCGCCGCGCCCCCTCCCGCCTCCAGTCAACGGCCGAAGCCGCAGGTCGCCGCCCTTCCACTGCCAGTCGCCTTCACGACGCCTTCCCCACCTCCCTCTGTGCCGTCATCGCCGTCGGAGCCCGCGCCTGCCGCCACGAAGTCCTGTGCCGCCGCCCCTGGTTGCAGCGTGTCGCTGCCCTGCCGTTTGTAGCCGCCAGCTGTGGCCCTTGCCGCCGCCTCCCTCAGTGCCGCCGCCCTCCTCCCCTTCCTCCTCCTCCTACTTTTCCACCACCTCCTTCCTCACTAACTCAGGTTAGTTGGACTAACTAACCCTTGTAACTAACCTAACCTTAGTTAGTTGTTACTAACCCTAGTTAGATTGGTTCTACTAACCCTAGTTAGTTCCCACTCACCTTGGTTAACCTAACCCCACCCCCTAACCAACTAACCTTAGTTAGTTGTTTACTAACCATAGTCAGGTTAGTTTACTAACCCTGGTTACTAGCTGACTAACCTAGCTAACTAACCTAGCTGACTAACCTACCCTGACTAACCTAACCTGACTTGATTCAGTTATACTACCATGACTTACCCACACTAACCAGACTTACCTGACTTATTCCTACCTGACTTATTTGATTAACATGATTTATGTGATTTAATTAATTTCTCACTTAATTTTTCCATTAAAAAATTTCAAAAAATTTCTAAAAATTCCTTTTGCTTTTTTCCAATTTTTGGGAATTTGTCCACTGGAAATTACTCACCCTAAAATTTCTGAAAATTCAATATTTCCTCATTTAACCCCCAAATTGCCAATAAATGTAGAAAATTCATTTAAAAATAGTACAAAATTCTAAAAAAATTCTAAACAATTCTCACAAATTCCCCTCACCTCCCTTGCTCATTTTCCATTTATTCCACCATAAATAATCACAACTTAACACAAAAAAAATATAAAATAAAATAAAAAATAAAATAAAATAAAAAACCCATACAAACCAAATCCACACATCTGCTAAGGTGTTGTCGTTGTTGTTTCATCAGTGATCTTTACTTTTCCTTTACTGGATTCATTTCTTTTGGGGGACTCTTCCGTGCGCATTTCTGCATTACATACACACCCCTTCCAGGTATTTATTTTATGTATTTTCTTTATTTTCATTTCCCCCTTAATCACAAATTAATTGTTAAAATGAACCCTTTAATTCACCCACAGTTTCCACGCGCATTCGTGCTAAACACATACTTTTTAATTAAAATAAACCAGCCGTTCACTTAGCACGCGCTACGTGCGCTAAAGAGGCACTTTAATTTTTTATTAAAATGAACGAGCCGTCACATGAGCACGCGCTGGCAAAAAAGCGCTCCACATCACCTTAATTTGTAATCAATGAATTGCATTTAGAGACCCAGTCGGGAATCGAAGTCCGGGAATCGAATAACTGCACCGGCTTCACCTAATAATTGGTAATTTAATTTATAATAAGAAACCGCCGTTTTCTTGCTAAGGTTTATCACCTAATAAAAATTCACATATTTTTAATAATTTATTAAAATAAACCCTTCATTAAATTAATTCCCCCCTCACTGCACTTAATTCCCTTTTTTAATGAACCGTTTCGTGGAATGGGTATGCGCAGTCATTAGAGTTATTTTCCATGGTCCAATCTTGGTTTATCACAGATATAGTCTTGATATGTGTCGGATGTGGTATTGTTTTGGTTTCTTGTCTTTGTTCCAGTTAAGGGTACGGTATGCCGTTTTTTTTTCTTTTATTGCCTGATACGGGGTTCTGGGTGTTTGTCTGATGCATCGCATGAAGCTTTCGGTCGCATTTGTCTCAAGGTCATGTCGAATTTTTTTCTAGGATGTGGTTTGCTTGGGGTTAGTTGGTCGAGTCACGTTTTATTGTTTGGTTATTCTCTTATCCTCGTTTTTTTTGTATGTTGCTTTGCAGGCATTCTCCTTGATTGTCTGTGTTTGTGGTGTGTGTGTACCCATCTACATGGCGCCTTCTCATGCTCCTCCCCCTATCCAGTACGTCCCATTAGTTAGTAGGGATTACTCTTCCCTACTTACTTTTGAGCCTCTCACGAAGGCGGGACTTGCTGCTTTTGTGGCCACTCCTTTTCCATTGCTTCCAGAGGATCCGTCGTTATGTGATGAGTTCCTGGCCTCTTACAGCAAGAAGACAGGAGTAGTCCAGGGCATGTCTATGACTTTGACATCTCGAGGCCTAGGGAAGGCTCTGTCTCTACCCTTCAAAGGAGAACCTTTTGTGACCACTCGTCAGCTCTTCTCTAATGAAGAGATTCTCAAGCTGTTGCAGAAGCAGACAAGGGAAATCCTTGATGTTAAGAAGGTGATAAACTCTTCAGGAGTTTCCTTTTCTATGATTACTGATCCCGTATGGAAGACGATGTGTCAGTTCCTTCAAGACCGGTTTATGCCTGCCAAAACGCCATCCCACTATTTGTCCAAAGAGCTTTTCACCGCTTCCAGGATGGTGTTGAAAGGAGTTGCTATTGATTGGAGCACTTACCTCCTCACTAAAATGGATCAGCATTTTGTTAAAGTCACCAGAGGTAATGTTACCAATGTCACATATGGATCATATTTGTCTGCCTTCTTGACCTATTCAGGTTTACAGAAGACTATGCCTCCACCTCCTCCATCAGATCCAGTACCTCCTCCTCCACCTTCAGAAGAGTTAGAACCCATTGACATTGAGGATGATGATTCTCCGCCTCCCCTGGTCATACAGCGCAAACGCTTGAAGAGGGTAGCGGATAAAGCCCCTTCTGTACTTCCCTCAGTGCCTATCCCTGCTACCTCTGGCAGTGAACTCCCTGGGTATCTCACTTGCAATAACCTGTTCAGAGCACATCGAGAAGGATCCTTGGAGATCTCAGTTCCTTCCCTGAACAGTCTTGTCTCAGGAGATGCCATTCCTTTCCTCTGCAAGGATATTCAAAGTTCCATTGAGTTGTCCGTGACAGCCTGTATTCAACAGCTGTATGTATCTTTCTATGAAGAGCTCATGCAGTCTAAGGACCAGTTGCATAAGGCAACATCTGAGTTAGCTTCTGCTAAGGATACCCTAGCAGATTTGTTTAAGCAAATGGAACAACAAACCCAATTGGTTGCCACCCAAAGCGATGAGATTTCTTCATTGAAGACCCAGTTATTAGAGGCTCAATCCCAGGTTACTAGCCTTTCAGCAGAGAAGGAGAGGGTGTCCAGTGAAGCGAAGGAATTCCAAGCTATCTTAGATGACAAGCTTTCAGCTTTACAGACTGCTAATGACACAGTGGCCAACCAAGCCTCCCAAATCCAGCAGTTGCAAGATCAGCTTGCAAAGTCCCGCTCTGTTCCTCCAAGCCCTCCTGTTCCATTGATTCCTTCTCTTTCACAGCAGGACTTGGCTGCTCTTCAGAGACAGGCTACTTTGTGCCCTCTATTCCAAGATAAAGTGGAAAGATTGCAGTCCAGAATGGACTTGTTATGGTCTACCTTTGAACAGTTTCAGGATTATGTCTTACCAGACCATTCTTTCTTTGTCCACTACCACTTACAGAAGTTGGTCTTCTACATGAAGCTTTCCACGATGGATTTACCTTTTCCAGAGGATGGATGGAGTGGGGCTTGGTCTGCTGAGTTGTTGACAGAGGTAGTCCGAATGGTCTTTGAAGATTCTGTCACAACAGATACCATGTTGATGTCATATATGTATCTACGAGGAGACTTGTTAATTCCAGATGAGGTAGATATGGCATGGTATGTGGGGGATGTGGTCTTACAGGCTGTTTTATATGTCAATCATTTGGAGTTGCGCATAGCTGACATGTTCCAGAGTTATTCCTCCAAAGTAGCTGATTGTCATGATAATTCGTGGCATCCCATGATTGATTCGGTGGTCCTCAATCAAAGACAAAACATAGCTCCTACCTTTGCCCAGAGTACTAATCAACTGAGGATGGATCTCTTAACCTATCTTTCCAAACATAATCCATTTGATGCTCCCTTCTTTGATGCCTATCATAGACGATCTCTTTTAGGACCTTCCGTTCCTACCCTCCTCTATTACCAACAAATGGCTCACCGCTATGCTATATGTATTTCCCTTTGTCAATCTAATTCCACAATAATTTTACCCCTTCTTTTCCAACCTTCATCTTTCCCTCAAATTCCTATTTTCACTTATTGTTCCTTTATTGAGGATAGGGTATTTTCCCCTTCTCCACCCTGTCCTTCTCCTTCCATAAATGTACCCTCCACATTTCCTATTTATCAGTTAACACCGTTCCTTAGTGATTCCTTACAAATTTATGCCACTCCTTCTTTAACCTTTTCTTCCTTTTATGATTTTTCCTATCCTTCCCTACATCCACTTTCCCTTATTCCACTACCCTCTCCTAACACTTCCATATCTCAACCACCTCAGTTGGTTAGTGACTGTGATGGGTTTGATAATCAGATTTCCAGAAGAAGGGGATGGAGTTCCGATGATTGCCTTACAGGACCGCATATTAATTGGCCAGTAATTCCAGGAGAATGGACAGCTTCTAGTCAAGCTTATCAGAACTATGTTCATTTTGCTCAGCAATATTCACAGTCTGCAGATCCCTCAGTGAGATTAACTGCTCACTTTGCTTGGTACCTGGCATATATGCATAGGCACTCTCATAATGATTCAAAGCCTATTCCAAAGTTGTGCATGAATGTCAATGTTAGCATTGATTCCCAGTTTTCATGCCCTCTGTTTGCCTAGCAGATACCTGGTCCTGTTGGAAAGGATGTGCTGTCTCTAATTTTTTCAAAATCCTCCTAAAAACTTTGTAGATGAATCCTTATCTATGGATCTATTCCGACAACATCAATCTTTTAAGAGGGATCATCTTCATTGATACATTTCCAATGTATGGTGGAAGCTTTTAATGAACAACTCTCTTTTTGAAGGAGTCATTCAGATGGTTGTGTTGTGTATTAGTGTTTGTGTTGTGAGTTTATTTATGTCAAACGAACGTGGTGGTTTTCTATGGAATTTCGTGTACGAGCTACATTTTGGAGACTTGTGGAGTTGGGGTCGTGGTTGGAGAATTGAAGCAGATGCAGCTAAAGAAGAAGCAAATTCTTATATCCTTTACAAATTTGTTGTGATTTTTAGTTTGATAAGAAGTGTTACTGTAAAACGGGTTTTTCTTTCTTTGTATTTTTCTATCAGAAACAGGTTATAAGTTGGGGTCGTGGTGGATGGATTCTTTTTGAGAAGATATGGAAGATCAAAGTTGAGCTTTTCCCTGAACTTGTATTCCCTTTTTCCTGGGTCGCGAGGACGCTTCCTTATTAAGTGTGGGGATATGTTGAGTATTGAAATGACTTGTTTTTTGGCTGATTTTTGTTGTTTTTGAGAGCTGAATGGTTGATTTTATGAGATGATTGATTGATTTAGAAGTGGTTTGAGAGTGTTTTGGATGGTAATGATTGTGTTTTGGAAGATCATGATGTTTGTTGGTGGTTCTGTGATGTTCTGATAGATTCTGATTGGTTCTGTATACCTTCTGTTTTGTTCTGTTTTGGTCTGTTTTGTTCCGATTATCTTCTGTGAAGAGGAATGTCTATGTTCGAGGTACTAATGTTCTGATGACACCTCGAGGATTGGGGAAGGCTGTCTCTTCCCTTTCGTAGGGAACCCTTTTTAGCAGCCTACTAGCTCTTTTCCTATGTTGAGATTCTAAAGTTCTTATAGAGACAAATCAAGGACATATTGGATACTAAATGGGTCATCACTACATCCAGAGTTTGTGTCTCCACGATCTCTGATTCTTTTTGGAAACAATTGTGTCAATTCTTTCAAGATAGATTTATGCTTGCCAAGATTCCATCTAATTATATGTCCAAGTAATTGTTAATTGCTTCCAGAATGGTGCTCATGGGCATGATCATTGATTGGAGTTCCTATCTCCTTGCCAAAATGAATCAATACTTTATTAGGGTGACTAGGGGTAATGTAACTAATGCCACATATGGTTCTTACTTGTATGTTTTCTTGATATAATTGTCCCCTGCAAAGGAAATTCCACTACCTTCTAAAAATCCTCCAATGGTTTCCCCTCCTTCTATTGAAGATTCTAAACCTATCCCTAAAGATCATGGCTCCTCTCCTCCTCTGGTCATTTAGAGGAAGTGCTTAAAGTGAGTCACAAAAACGGTTCTTGCTTCAATTTCTCTAGTGTTGATTCCTACCACATCAAGCAGTATTCTTCTTGCATGCCTAACATCTCCAAATTTATTCAAGGAACTCAAAGATGGTAGTTGCACATACAAATTCCTTCTCTGCGTTGCTTAGTTTCAGGAGGTGCCATTCCTTTCCTTTGTAAGGACATTTAAAGCTCCATAGAGATATTAATTATAGCTTTTGTTCAACAATTGTACTTTTCTTTCCATGAGGAGATGCATCACTCCAAGGAGGAGTTACATGCGGCTATGGGCTGCTTTTTGTTGTGTTTGTGAGTTGAATGGTGTAATGAATGAAGCTGAGAGGAGAGAGGAGAATAAGTTGAAGAGAGAGAAAGAGAGAAAGAAAGACTAGAAGAGGAGAGAGAAATATTGGAAAGAGGGAAGAAGGAAGGAAGAAGCCATGGAAGCTGAAAATAGAGGTGAAGAGTATGTCCTTGATAATCACTGGTTGCCCTAAACTGGGACTCTTACACCTTATATACCCTGGTGAGTGTGATTGGGTGTCTAACCCCCTAGTTCCTATGTATCCTGCTCGTTACAATCCATCCCTATCCGGAAGGTTTTAGGCCTCAAAAATAAAGAAAAATGGAGGGGAGTGATAGATGGGTTTAAGAAGTGGGGTGCAGAGTACTACTTTGAGCCATATTACAATGAAAATGAATGGCTAAAGACTAGGGACAACAATTGTACTTTTCTTTCCATGAGGAGATGCATCACTCCAAGGAGGAGTTACATAAGGCTCTGGGCTGATTTTTGTTATTTTTGTGAGTTGAATGGTGTAATGAATGAAGCTGAGAGGAGAGAGGAGAATGAGCTGAAGAGAGAGAAAGAGAGAAAGAAAGACTAAAAGAGGAGAGAGAAATACTGGAAAGAGGGAAGAAGGAAGGAAGAAGCCATGAAAGCTGAAAATAGAGGTGAAGAGTATGTTCTTGATAATTACTGGTTGCCCTAAACTGGGACTCTTACACCTTATAAACCCCAGTGAGTGTGACTGGGTATCTAACCCTTAGTTCCTATGTATCCCACTCGTTACAATCCATCCCTATCAGGAAGGTTTTAGGCCTCAAAAATAAAGAAAAATGGAGGGGAGTGATAGATGGGTTTAAGAAGTGGGATGCAGAGTACTACTTTGAGCCACATTACAATGAAAATGAATGGCTAAAGACTAGGGACAACATGTTATCCCATAACATGCTTTTTGAGGTAAAATTGTCACAACTTTTGATAGGATGCTCCAAATGGGGCATGCCGCACGTCAAAACGGAGCTTATGATATGTACTTTCAGCCCATGTAGAAAGCACATTCTTGAGATTTAGGCAAGTACAAAATAGTTCTAAAATAGTATGTAGTCTCTATAGGCAGGGGGTGGTCAAAAGGGATATAAGTGGCTAGTCTTCAACCTATTGGGTATCTTGGAGATGAGGAAATTCATTGACAATAATGGTTGGGTGCCAGGTGGCTTCTTCCAGGAGTAGGCCTTGCATTTGATGAGGTACTCCTTGATGGATTGAGATCTTAAGTGCTTATCTCATTGCCCAATGACTGTCTCAGGGATATAATGAATGATACCATCTTTGTTTATGGGGGGGAGAGCTCTTCTACATAATCCATTGAGGTGCCAATGAAGGGCTTCAGTTGGCTGACATGAAATACATTGTGGATCTTGGTGGTAGAGGGAAGCTCTAATCGGTAGACTAAGTTACAAACTCTCTTAAGGTTTAGATAGGGGCCATAGAAATGGTGGGCCAGCTTGTTACTACTACCCTCTTTAAGAGTGGAGTAATGAGACTTAGGCACTTTCAAGAGGGCCAATTCCCCTTCTTGGAATTCCAAATGCCTTCTTTTCTCATCAACATAGAGATTCATGTGAGTTTGTGCCTTTTGAAGATTCACTTTGCATTGCTGAAGTAGGGCGGCCTGCATACGATCTAACTCGGCTTTACTATGAGGGTTGATCTTATCATTGAATAAGACTATGGGGAGGGGAACCTTATATAGATATAATGCCTCAAAAGGGGAAACCCCAATGCTAGACTAGGTGGAGTTATTATAGGCAAACTCAGTCAAGTGGAGCCATGTATTCCAATTGTTTTGTACATCATGGAAAAAGTGCCGTAGGTACATCTCAAGCCATTTATTTACTCTTTTAGTCTAGCCATATATTTGGGGGTAGTATGCAGTGGATTTGGTGCCCATAGATGTGAAAAATATCTACCAAAAGTTGCTCATAAACTTAGCATCCCAATCATGCACTATGACTTGTGGTAAGCCATACAGCTTGAAGACATATTCCATAAATTGAGTGGCCACTTGAGAGGCAATGTATTGTGTCTTAGTGGGGATAAAGTGGGTAGCTTTGGTGAGGCAATCAACTACCATGTATATAATGTTCCATCCTTTCTTGGTAATAGGAAGGCTGGTGATGAAGTCCATGGTGATATGTGTCCATTTCCCTTCACGAATAGGAAGGGGCTACAAGAGGCTAGCGAGCCTAAGTGTGACATCCTTGTTCTGTTGGCATGGAACACATTTGGTCACAAAATCCTTGACATCTCTCCATAAGCCTTTCTAGTGAAAGCTCTTGGTAATCCTATTATAGGTTTTGAAAAAACCCAAGTAACCAACAATGGGGCAAGAATACATCTCTTCCATGATCTTCTGCATGAAAGGAGAAGTGTGTGGGATGACAATCTTGCCATGGGACCAAATAAGACCATGCTTCAGTTGATATTGGGAGTTTTCAGCCATTATCCCATATTGTAATTTTTGGAAGATGTGGTTGAAGTCCTCATCCAACAAATAAGCCTCTTGAATATCTTCAATCCAATCACTATGCAACTCTGAAATTGAAGATACTCTGCATGTCCACATTCAAGAGTGTGAATCAGCCACTATATTATCTTTGCCTCGAGTGTGAAAAATGTCAAAATCATAGTTTTGCAATGTCACTATCCATCTCCTTTGCTTAGGAGTCAAAGTGGACTAAGTCAAGAAGTACTGGAGGACTCAATGGTCACTCTTTACTTGAAAGCGATTGCCACACAAATGGTGGTGCCATTTGTTGATAGCCTAGAGGATGGCCAACATCTCCTAATCATACACATTCATTTACATTTTCTTATCATCAAGCTTGTGATTCTCAACTGCAAGCACACCATGTTCTTGCAGCAATACCACACCAATACCCCTACCACTAGCATCACATTGAATGGTAAGCACCTTGGAGAAATTAGGGAAGATGATGATGGGGGCAGAAGTAATCATTTCTTTCAACTATTTGAAACTATGATTAGCAGTGGCATTCCAAAAGAATGATTCATTTTTTAATCGATCAATCAAAGGTGCTACAATGGTGGCATAATGCTTAATGAAGCATCTATAAAATGAAGAGAGACTAGGGAAACCACATAATGAGGTAGTGGTGGATGGGGTGGGCCAATCCTTAATACAATCCACCTTCTTAAGGTCAGGCTATATGCCATTTTTGCTAACAATGTGCCCCAAGTACTTCACATATGTTTGCATAAAGACACATTTACTTTCCTTAGCAAAGAGTCGATGCTCTCTCAATGTATCAAATACCCTTCTTACGTGTGCCAAGTGCTCCTCTTATGACTTGCTATAAATGAGGATGTCATCAAAGAAAACAAGTACAAACTTGAATAGGAAGGGTTGAAGGATTTTATTCATGAGGCTCTAAAATTTTGCAAGGGCATTAGTCAACCCAAAAGGCATCACTAGAAAATGATAAAGCCCACGATCGGTCGTGAAAGCCATTTTGATCTCATCACCCTCCCTCGTACAGATCTGATGGTAGCCAAAGTGTAGAGATCAATCTCAGTGAAAAAGCATGCCCCTTTCAACTCATCTAGCAAGTCATCAATCCGTGGGATGGGGTAATGGTTCTTCTCATTGTGATTTTGTTTAAGTCTTTGTACTCGATGCACATGTAGAAAGAGCCATCTTTCTCTTTGACTAACAAGACATGGGATGCATAAAGGGAAGAACTTAGCTGAATGAAACCCATCTCCAGTAGTTCCTTGACTTGCTTTGCAACCTCTTCATGTTCACACTTAGAGAGTCTATAAGGTGGCTTGTTCACTAGCTTGGAATGGGGCTCTAAATCAAGTGGATGGTCCACTTGCCTCTTAGGGGGAAGGGTTGTAGGCATCTGAAATAAATCACTACACTCCTCAAGTAAGGCCTGCAAGGCTAAATCCTTAGATACTTCAGAGGGCTAACCTAAGTTTTCCTTATTCAATTGCAAGACAAAGATCTATGAACATTTCTTAAACTCTCATTTGAGTTTCTTTGCTGTAACAAATTTCCCTAATTGTTTTAGCCAATCACAACCCAACAACATCAATGGGGCCCATATCTAAGGTGATGAGGTCAACCAATGCTACATGATTTTCAGCCAAGCATAGGGGGATTGCAGGACATACATGTGTACTGATTTCTTCCTCTCCACTTGCTACTTGAACTTTCAAGGGGCATTGTAATTCCGTAGGGGTGCATTTCAACTAGTCAATGGGGTTGATTTATTGACAAAACTTTGAGTACTACCACTATCCACAAGGATAAATATATGCTTTCCATGAATACTACCTTGAATGAGTAGGGTGCTAGGGCTGTGAGAACCCGTCCAAGCATCCACGGAGATGGAGCAAAGGAGGTGGTAGTTAGGTGGGATATTAAATCAAGTGCATGTGATGGACAACCACCTAGGTCAAAAGGGAACCCATCCTCCTGGTCATAGAATTGCTCGTGATCCACATCCTCAACATACTCAACATGGTCGATAGGTAAGTCATCCCCTTCATTGTACCAATCTTCCATAGCATACATGCTATGAACCTTGACCTTGGCTATCTTGTAAGGGTAATTGGATGCATGGTCAACAGTGTACTTATCCCCACATTTAAAACATAGGCCTTTTTCATTCCATTCCTTCACAACATCCGATGAAATGAACCATTGGACACTAGACAGAGGGTGATGCAATGGACTATATATTTTCAGCATACTTACTCTAAGCATTAGAACCAAATGCTCTCCCACAAGGGCCATGTTTTCTTTCAGCATGGAAGGGAGGATAAACAAGTATTTTGGGGTTGTTATTTGGTGTGGAATTCCCTCTAAAACCACCTCTATATGGGGATGATCTTGAAGGGGTACATGGCTGTCCATAACCTTGTTGAAAATTTTCATTCTTACGGTACTTTCTTGCATATCTTTCAACCAATTCAATTGCATCAAATAGCGTGGTTGGATTTTGAGCCATGAAATCCTTCGATAGCTCAATTTCAACCCATAGATATAATTATGCAATTTGGCAACATCACTAATGCTCTCCACATACATGGTCAAGTTCATAAACTAATTTGTGTACTCTCACATAGTGAGATTGCATTGGTCAAGAGTGTACCATCATCTTGCCAACTGCTCTTTTTCCACGGGAGATACAAATACTTGAATCATATGCATTTTAAAGTCTTCCCAATCAATGAACTAATGATTCTCTTGATTGATATAGTGCCACCATGTGTGGGAAATCCTTTTAAGTGGAGAGAAGCAAAGGTAATTTTCTAATCATCAGTACGGGGGTAGATATTGAAGTAGCTTGGATGTCCATTCTTCCAAGTCTGATGTGGTGAGGGGGATAGCCCATTATACTTAGTGAGAAAATTTTATCACCTAGATCATGAGGGCCTTATTGCTCATGAAACCCTTGTTGTCCATACATTCCATGATCTCCATACATACCTTATTGCCCATACATACCATGTTGTGCATTTATCCCATGCTGCCCATTAATATTATGCTACCCATTATTGCCATGATACCCATGATTTCCATGCCAACCATTAACACCATACTATCCATGATGGGGATGATTCATATAAATTACATTGGAGCTCTGAGGGAGAGTAGGGGAGCTTCTACCAATGGTGGGAGAGGGCCTTTGTGGGGTACATGGTTGATGGGGGAGCTTAGCAGGGGCTTGTCATGAGCATGAGAGTTTTCACCAACCTCATAGGTAGAAGGGGGAATACCTTTAGATCCAAGAATTCCTTGTGGGCCATGCAGTGGCTCTAATGGTGGAGGGCGTCGAGATTCACACTTGGATTCATTTGCCTTCTCTTGGGATGAAGTTGTAGCTAGTTGAGCTACAAGAGTGGTGAGCTGCTACAAGGTTTGCTAAGTCCTAGATTTTGATAGGGCCATTTTCTCAATTGCTTCATCAAACTTGGACATAATTTGGTGGTGGTTGGTGACCATGTCATTATGCCTCTCCACATGTGATGAAGCTTATGCTAACATAAGGTGTGGTTGATCAAGATGTAGAGATCCATATCAAGCACCTCTTCATGCATATCACCATGGTAATCTTGTGTCAATCAAGGTTCATCATTCATGGAGGTTTTGGAGTTTCTAATCTCCCTCTAGAGTTCTTCATGGGCCTTCCTTTTGCCTTTCTGGCTAGCCATCTAGATGCAGTCCACAGGACCCACTGTTAGTAAATAGGGTGTAACTTTTGGTGGGAAACTCCGATTAGTGAGATTTTTTTATTTAAGTCAAAACGGAGGAAGCCCTCTTTGAGATGAGCTATTAATCTTTGTGACACAAAATGATCAGAATTTTATGCAATTGGATTTATGTGTCTGTCCTGGAGTGATTTGCACCTTGTCCATAGTGACCTCAATGCACAAAAATTGCCATAACTTTTAGATCGTAGCTTTGATTGGGGAGATTTTTTATTCAAATTGGAGGGGGCAAAGCCCTCTTCGAGAGGAGCTATATGGTTCACTCTGGGTGTAATACAATTTTTTTTGTAATTGAATCTTTATGACTATACAAAGCCCTCTTTGAGAGGGGACAAAGCCCTCTTCGAGAGGAGCTATAGGGTTCACTCTAGGTGTAATACAATTTTTTCTGTAATTGAATCTTTATGACTATCCTGATTGATTGTAACTAAAAACATTATGTATCCCTTAATGCAAAAGTACTATATGAATGGCTCATAGATTGAGGGGCATGAGCGACATCATAAATAACATCTTGAGCATACTGATCATCATCCCAAGCACATTTGCATGTCCATCTACTTTGTCATCATTGCATAAGTGAAGCTTGATGACATACATATATTCTGATTGCATACACTTCAAGTATCATAAATAGGTACCATAAGCACTGAAAGGGTTTCCAAAGGGGATCATTTCATTGGGAGAGGTGCTGACCATAGGAGAAAAATACCTACATGTACATACAAGTATCAAGCTCTAGATCACTGGGAGGTGGACAAAGTTCTCTCCGACTAAGTGGTAAGGGAGGATCACCTCTCTTTTGGCTTACCATCTCGCTTGGCATCAGCCTTTTTTCTTAGCCAAAGTATACATGGCAAACGTTTTTATTAAGCAATCAACATGAGACACATTTTGGAACGGAAACATTAGGTTATTTCATGAGATGCAAGGATGAACAAGAGCTTGGATAGAGATTACCTTGGCATTCCAGTGACTCACTGGTTGCTACTTACCCATTTACAAAGGTTTATTACTCACTTGGGATTAATCCAAGCACACAAGAGCAAGAAGGGGTTAATGTCAGCTAATGCAATTGTGCTAGGATTGATTTCAATAGGCACATGCATACAATGAAGGAGTGAACTAATAAAATCTTTGCAACCTTAATCTCTCCAACAAAAGGAATCAAGCTCAGCAAGTGGATTAAGATGAGAGATTAACATCAGATTGACATATCTCTTTAGTGTTTCGGGAAGATAGTTGGAGCATGATCCACCATGATGCCAATTTCTCTATTAAGCAAGCTCGATTGGTCGGAGTACTCCAATGGATGAAACCTTTAATCATTCGAATGCTTCCACTGATAATGGGGGTCTCCTGTCTTTGTTCTTGAACTTGAACTTTAAGGATGGAAAGCTTCAAATGGAGCTTTTGTGGCTGCCTAGAAGAAATCCTTGCATGTTGAGCTCGATGTCTTCAATCCATGTAAAAGGGGAAAAAGGAGGTGGAAGATCTCTTGATGGGTGAGCCTTCACAGATGTTGTGGGCTGATTTGTGAGCTTGGCTTGAGCTTTAATGGTTGTCTCAAATAGTGTGCAGTAGGGTTTTTAGCATGCAAGGCTCAAATGTCAAAGGAAGGAGGTCCAAAACTTGGTCATGAGCTTTAGCTGGTTGCCCAAGGAGCAAAGAAGCCAAGGGAGAGGCTAATTGTTGTGGCAGAGGTGTAAGAGGAGAGCAAGAGAAGCATCACAATTTGCAGATTGCTACCTTTGTGCATGTGGCTGGGATTTCCTGGTCTCTACTGTACTCAATCCATTGTTGGAGATGTGAAGGATCAAGTCTAGGTAGTGGCTGATGTCCTTGAGGGGGACTAGAAGAAGATCTTGGGGGTTAAAGGGGCTGGTAGCCATGGTAGCTTGTAGGAGAAGAGAGAGAAGGAGGGCTGAGGAAAAAGTAATTGAAATTTTTGTCATTTTCTAAATCTTGATCTCTAAACTTGGCCCGGGACTCCTAAATTTTGCATGAAAAGGAGTGAAGTCTTCTAAGTTAGTCATTTTACCTCCAAATATGTCTAAGTCTCTAGCCATAGCTCTTGCTTGCTCCAAAAAGTTGAGACTAACTGTGGTCCTTCCTCTTGTACCTGTAACTTGAGTAACTAGGATTTTGGGATTTAAAAAGAGAGAAAGAGGAAAGAAGAAAAGGACAAAAGCCTAATTCTTTGATACCACATGTAATGAATGAAGTTGAGAGGAGAGAGGATAATGAGCTAAAGAGAGAGAAAGAGAGAAAGAAGAAGAGAAAGGAAGACTAGAAGAGGAAAGAGAGAGATTGGAAAGAGGGAAGAAGGGAGGAAGAAGCCATGGAAGCTGAAAATGAAGGTGAAGAGTATGTTCTTGATAATCATTGGTTTCTCTAAACTGGGACTCTTACACCTTATATACGCGGTCAGTGTGATTGGGTATCTAACCCCTAGTTCCTATGTATCCCGCTCATTACAAATGCTTGATTTTGATGGTCTATTGATTAGTTTTTGTTGAGTTTGGAAGTGTTTTGGAGTGTGTTGAAATGAGTTGAGTATGTTTAAGAAGCTCATGATAGTCTTTGATTAAGATATGATGTTCTGATAGATTTTTAATGTGTCTGTTTGGTTCTCTTAGGGTCTATTTTGCCTTTGTTTTGGTTTGTTTTCTATCTCTTTGTGAGTTTGAGATTGTGAAAGAGTATTTTGAGGAATGATTTAGAGTGTGTTGGAAGTTTTTTAATGGTTTGAAGTGGTTTTGGTTTGAGCTGTATGGTTATTATGCCTTGTGTTGACCTTCTGTGTAGTATTCTGTAGAGCTTCTATATACATTCTATAGGCCCCTATTTGCTTCTGTATCTGTTCTGGTGGATGGATTTTAGCTTGGAAAATATTTTATAATCTTGAAAGAGAAAGAATATCATTTCAAAATAGCTTGAAGAAGTAGAAGAAGTAGTTGAAGAAGACTTGAATTGAAGACTAAAGTGACAATGCCAATAGTGAGCTTCCAAGGGACAATGTAATGGCTCTAGTGACTCTTCATATCAAACATACCTCTTGAAGGGGTATCCACGAGCAAGAGAGGATTATTGATAGAAATTCTTGGTTATTATAATGTACTATCGAGAGAGAGAATATGTTAAAGAGATCAAGTATGAGAGATAGCCAATTTTCTATGAGAAACATTGTATCTATATGAGAGAAAGACTATGAATACTATGAAGATGATGAAATATTAATACTATGTGATGAATTCCATTCAAGGTTGATCTTTTCTTTATGTCATTACGGTTCTTTGATGGTTTCTACGAAGAATATGTTGAATTTTTATTGTGATACATCTGTGGAGATTCACTATATGATGTTGTGTGAAGATTTGTGAAGATTGGTGTTATTTTTCTTCTTATGGTTGATTAAAAATATGAAAAACATGCTTGTTGGTGTGACAAGACAGATTTTCTTGCAGTAGATTCTCCGTTTTCCTTGGTGTTCCTCTTGAGGCTCCAATTGATCTCTTATTTGAGGCACATCATCTCTGCAAGAGTGAAATCTATGGATCCTAAAAAGATCAAGGCAATCATGTAGTGGCCTTATCCTAAAGACGTATGAGAGATGCACATGTTCTTAGGATTAACAATGTTCTATTGTAGGTTCATGGAACATTATGCACATGTAACATTGCTTACAAATTTCGCACGACAAGAGTTTTAGTGGAGATGTACGTAGTGTTGAGAAATGACAAATGATGTATGCTCCATGAAGAGATGTCCTGAATCCCACATGCATAGTGAGGAGAGTGGAGAAAGATCAGAGACTATATAATGATGTACTTGGTTCACTTTTCAATGCAATGCCATAGTACTTTTTGTCCTTCAATCAAGTTTTTGTGTCATTGTCAAACGTACAAGATTGTGTTTATGAGTCCAAGTCTCAATCTTGGAACCTAATTCACTTGTGTGACAGTTGATCTTGTCTGTGTCTGTGTCTATATCTACATGAGTCTTGTCTACATCTTCCATCCTCCATAGCTCATGCCATGCTCTAGATCCACATCTTCTAACATGGTATCAGAGCTCAGCTAAGCATGGCCCAGCTTAATCTAGCTCTCCTCTCTGCTCTCTCAAACTCTAGCTTATGACCTCATTTTCACCTCTACCTTCATTCTAGCTTTCATGGCTGCCATAGCCAAAACTCAATGCTAGCTTATGACCTCATTTTCACCTCTACCTTCATTCTAGCTTTCATGGATGCCATAGCCAAAATAATACATACCCTACTTTGAGCATCTAGATCTCTCTCTACATGCCACATCTTCCAATGCTTCCTTCGACGAAAGTGTTTTTGTACTTCCAAAGCTCCTCTTTGGCACATCAAACACCAACATTGCCTGAGCCAAAGCCCATCATTGTTAAAATTTGAGCTCATTGTTCAAAATTGTGCCGATTCTAGTGCGTATATTGATTTTCCTCTTGCACTATGTGATTTTCCCTGCAACTATAGGGCTTTCAAAGAGCCATACCTAAGTTCTCTCCACTTAGAGGGTTCCCCAAATGATCACCCCTATGAGCTGCAATCAGAAAAAAATTAGGCCCTTGTCTACAAACCCTAAAGAGGGCAACCATAGCCAAAGCTTCAAAGATTGACATTTTCATTGTTTCTTCTCACTAAAGCTTTCAACAGTGATTTTAATCACTAAGCTACACTCTCTAGAGCTCACTATAGATCCGGAAGTGCCGGAGTAAGCTTAGAAGTCATCCACAAAGATTCAAGAGAAGACCAAGTCTCCATACCCATTTCACTCAAGCTTTCTTTTCACGTCATTTTCACACCTCTCTTAGCTCAAGGAAGTTCCTGCAATTCTAATTTGGTGATTCACTCAATTTTCAACAAGTTCTTTCCCATCAAATTAGAAAGAAGGGAAGAAATCACTAGCAACATCAAACTCAACATAAAGATCTTCAAATCTTCAAGAATAGTATCTATTGATACTCAACTAGTATTATTTGGCACTAATCTACTTGTGTTCTTAGGCAACTCACTTTCTAGTATTATCTTAGCTATTTGAAGTTGATCAACATGGCAGAACTTGAGCAAATAGCCAAGTTCAATGGAGAAGGCTTTCATGCCTTGAAGGAGAAGACCATGTACCACCTTATGTGGAAGGACTTGTGGGATCTATTTGACGATGATGCAAGAGATGTAGATAGCAAGAAGGAAGATGATGAAGACGGGTTCATTGAAGAAGACCGGCTCAAGACAAAGAAGTGGAAAAAGATGAACAACAAGGCTTTAGGCATCATTGCCTGGAGACTATTTGATGATGTATTGCACCATATCTCTGGCATCAAAGATGCTAAAAAGGCTTGGGATGAGCTTGACAGGATCTTTGGAAGTCAAGCCAAAACCTCTAAGGTCAAGTTATTAATGCAGTTCTATAAGCTTGACATAAAAAACAACACTTCAATGACTATACATATTAACAAATTCAAAAGTCTAAAAATTCAACTTGCCACTTTGAAGAAAACAATAGATGAAGATGAAGCCATTGTTGTACTCCTTGCTAGTGTAAACTAGGATCCTTATGAAAATCTTGTCTCTACTCTCAACAATGTACCTAATTTGTCACAAAAAGATATTGAGAACTCCCTTCTTGATGAAGAGAATAAACAGAAGAACAAGAATGCAAAATATGGTGCTCCATCATCTAGGGAAAATCTCTTATACACCAAAGGAGTTGCTGGAGCAAAAGGCCAAGGATTCAACTCCGACAACAAAGATAAGATGACTTTTCATTATTGTGGTAAGACTAGCCATGTAGCTAGTGAATGTTTCCACAGTAACAGAGCACAAAAGGTGCAAAATGGTAACCATTAGAATCAGTTCATGAATGAAAGAGAAGAAGAAGAAGATGCTTCCACCATCAACAACAAATCTGACATATCGTTTTAAAGAAATTATCTTTCCCATAGTGGATCTCATGTTTTTCCATAGTGGATTTTGTTTCCCTTAGTGTATTTTCCTTGTAAAACAAAATCCTTACCAAAGATGTAAAGTTTCAAGCTTTAACTTGACTAGGTTGCCAATGAGCTAGTCTCACAGGCCATGTCATCATGTGGGGGGGGGGAAAAGCCAGCAAGTGTAGAAACTCATCATTTGAGGGTGGGGGTTGAGAAATAACAAATGATGTATGCTCCAAGAAGAGATGTCCTAAATCCCACATGCATAGTGACGAGAGCGGAGAAAGGTCAGAGATTATATAATGATGTACTTGGTTCACTTTTCAATGCAATGTCATAGTACTTTTTGTTCTTCAATCAAGTTTCTGTGTCATTGTCAAACACACAAGATCGTGTTTATGAGTCCAAGTCTCAATCTTGGAACCTAATTCACTTGTGTGACAATTGATCATGTCTGTGTCTGTGTCTACATGAGTCCTGTCTACATCTTCCATCCTCCATAGCTCATGCCATGCTCTAGATCCACATCTTCTAACATGTAGGAGATGGGGCCAAGCTTTGTATTCTTCAAATCATGTGATGAGATTATTGGATCTCAATGAACCTTTTGTGGTGATTTGTGATACTAGTAATTGTGGTATACAAGTGATGTTCCAACTATGTAGTACTCCAATGACTTATGAAAGTCATAAACTTAAGACATTTGAATTAAATTATTAAACGTATAATATAGAATTATTGGCCATTGTGCATGACTTAAGAAGTGGAGACATTATTGGGTAGGATTTCTATTTCAAGTCTAATAAAAAAGTTTTATGTTGTATTCTCACTTGATCAAAGTAGGGTATGATTCATCAATGATGGCATTGGTGGCAATTCTTGTCTCAATTCAATTTTTAGATTGTTGGGAGGAGAAAGGAGTGCCAAATTCATTGAGCCAATGATCACATACAATGACTGCGGTTACTTTTGTGGAGTTTGATTTCTTCACTCCTATGAAGGACAACTATGACGTTGATATAGATATTGGTCTAGAGATGCAAAAATGCAAGTAGGGTCGTTGTGAAAATTATGTGTTGAAGAATGATGGATGTACTTTTGTGACAATGACTATGTTTTGTTGCTAGATGATCTTGTATGGCTACTATCATATGGGGGGCATATGGTGCACCTATTATGGGGCATTTTAGTGAAGGTCCCACTCTTAAGAAGTTTTCATGTCTTTTTTTTTGGCCACGGATGAAGGAAGTTGTTCATTGGTATGTGAGGAGATTCCAAACATGTAAGATCCAAAACTAGACAATCATAAGATTCCCTAGAGGAGATTTCAATGAATTTTGTGTTCTCTACTTCTTTTCACCCACAAATTGATGGGAAGATGGAGAATTCCTATCATATTTTGATTACCATGCTTTGTTGCTAGTATCGATCAAGAGGAGCCAGAGTTAGCAAATGTTGATAGGCTTTAGGAGTTGTTGGAGCCCAAACAAGTGACATAGAGAAAGGAGCTCTAGTATATTTTCCCAAGATTTTGGGTTACCCCATGCACGAGGTAGTATGGTTGGATGAGTCCCAATTTAGTGATGACTTCTTGCCTTTACTTCAAATCTACCAAGAGGGTATGCAACTGAGGACAACCCTAGTTCTAATGGGGGGATAATGTAATGCACCTAGGCACTACTCACATACACATGCTAAAACGTCAAAGAGGAAATGGGACAAGTTGCAAGGCAAATGACATGGTCATAGGAGCGTATATGAGATGAATTGCTTTGAGAGTGCCATAGAAGGATTGCATGGGAGGCAAGGTGTGTTTGCTAAACAAGACACATCATGAATAGCAGCATATCTTATTTATCATGGAGCAAGGCAACTAAAAAAACAATGCTTGAAACCAACATTTTTTGTGCAAGTCATTTAATTTTGATGACATGGCATATTAAATGGATGTTAAGGTTGGTTGCATTAAATTAACAATAAAAAATGGCTGAAATTCGATGTTGAATAAAAGGAGGAAAAAATGTCGAGATGAATGCGAGTCTACACTTTTTCATACCATAAAATGGGTGATGGCAATTGTTGAGGATCATCATGGAGATCATCCCAGTGACATTCAACTTTCGCATCTTCTTCTTCTTTTGTTCATGTTGAGTTGTGATGTGGAACGAGCAAGTCTAGTCATATGTTAGAGTGTGGCATGATCAAGGTGAGCTCATATATTCATGGTTTGGTGATTTTTAGCAAGTTGGATTTGAAGTTTGATTATCACCAATTTGGATTGTTTCAAAACATATTCCAAAGATGGCACTATCACAAGGTGGGGGAAAGCTATAGCCATTGCCTATTCTAGATTGCCTTGGGAGGAGATTTTGATGAATTTTGTATTCTCTACTACTTTTCAAACACAAATTGATGGGCAAGTGGATAATTCCAATCATACTATGTTTACCATGCTTTGTTGCTAGCATCAACTAGGGAGAGCCAACGTTGGTAGTAGATGTTGATAGGTTTTAGGAGTTGTTGGTGCAGAAACAAGCAACACAAAGAATAGAGCTCCAATATATGCCCAAGTTTTAGGGTTACTCCATGCATGAGGTAGTATGGTTGGATGAGTCTCTATTTACTAATGAATCTTTGCCTTTGCTTTAGATCTATTAGGAGGCTATGCAATCGAGGAAAACCCTTATTCAAAGTGGGAGGAGAATATAATGCACTTAGGCATCACTCACATACACATGCTAAAATGTCAAATGGGCAATGGGATAGGTGGAGACAAATGACATGATCATAGGAGTGTGTATGAGAAGGATCACTTTGAGAGTACAAGATAAGGTCTGCATGGGAGGCAAGGTGTCTATGCTAGGTGAGACACATCGTGGATAGGAAGACATCTTGTTTATCATGGAGCAAGGCAACTCAAAAAGCAATGATTGAAACCAATGTTTTTTTATGCAACTCATTTAATTTTGATGGCATAACACATTAAATCGACATTAAGGTTGGTTGCATTAAATTAATAGGAAAAATGGCTTTAAATTTCTACTGATAAAAGCAAAAACAAGTGTACATATGAATGTGAGTCAACTACACATTTATCTTTTTTAAAAACTCATGGCAATTGTTGAGGATCATCATGGAGATCATATTAGTGACATTTGTATCTCACTTCTTCTTCTTCTTCTGTTCATGTCAAGGTGTGAGGTGCAATGAGTGAGTCTACTCATGTGATGGAGTGTGCATGAGATCAAGGTGAGCTCAAATGTTTGTGGCTCTATGATTTTCTACAAGTTGGATTTGAAATCTGATTATTACCAATTTAGATTGTTATAGAAGATATTCCAAAGATGGGATTTCAAACTCCATTTGGATTGTTTGAGTTTGTGGGGCTCCCTTTTGGGCCATCCAATTCATCTATTAACTTTTCTAGACTCATGTGTTAGGTTTTGTAGCCTCTTCTTGCAAAGTCTATTATTGTTTTTGCAGAGTACTACTTAGAGCCCTTGGACAATGAAGAACAGATGCAGAGAGACTAGGGACAGCAAGTAGTCCTGAACCGATCGACTGAAGTAAACTGGTCATAACTTTTGATAGGTGGCTCCAAATGGGGCGTACTATATGTCGAAATGGATCTTATGACGAGTGCTTTCAGCTTATGTAGAATGCACATTCATGTGATTTGAGTAAGTAAAAAACTATTCTAAAACAGTGTGCAGTCTACGGGTGGGAAGTGGGCAATTTGGTACATGACCGGCTAGTCTTCTAGTCGTTGGGGTTCACAGAGGATCGTAAGTGCTTATCTCACTGCCCAATGATTACTTCAGGAACATATGGAGTGATGTCTTCATCGATGGCGAGTTCTTCCATATAGTCTGCTGAGGAGCCTACAAAGGGTTTCAACTGACTGACATGAAACACATTGTAGATTTTGGTGGTAGGGGAGAGTTCTAAGTGGTAGGCCAAGTCACCAACTCTCTTCAGGATGCTGTATGGGCCATAGAAGCGGTGGGCTAGCTTGTTACTGTTGCCCTCTTTGAGAGTGGAGTAGTGGGACTTAGGCACTTTCAAAAGGACCAATTTCCCTTCTTGGAATTCCAAATGCATGCGTCTTTCATTATCATAGAGTTTCATATGTGTTTGGGCCTCCTGAAGATTCATTTTGCATTGCTGAAGTAAAGCTTGCATGCGATCCAATTCAGCTTGACTCTGAGGATTGATCTTATCAGTAAACAAGACTGTAGGAAGGGGAACCTTATACCCATATAAGGCCTCAAAAGGGGAAACTCCAATGCTAGAGAGTATGGAGTTATTATATGCAAACTCAGCCAAGTGAAGCCACTTATCCCAACTGTGATGTACATCATGGGAAAAGTGCCTCAAGTATGTCTCAAGCCATTTGTTCACTCTCTCAGTTTGGCCATCAGTCTGAGGGTGGTATGTAGTGGATGGATCAAGCTTGGTCCCCATGGAGGTGAAAAATGTATGCCAGAAGTTGCTCATAAACTTTGCATCTCGATCATGTACTTTGACTTGTGGTAAGCCATGCAACTTGAAGACATTTTCCATAAACTTAGTGGCCACCTGAGAGGCAGTATATTGGACCTTAGTGGGGATAAAGTGGGCAGCTTTGGTGAGACGATCAACTACCACATAGATACTCTTCCACCCTTTCTTAGTCACGGGAAGGCCGGTGATAAAGTCCATTGTGATGTGAGTCAATTTCCCTTTAGGGATAGGGAGAGGCTGCAAGAGGCCAGCGGGCCTAAGTGTACTATCCTTGTTCTATTGGCATGGAACACATTTGGTCACAAAGTCCTTGACCTCCCTCCATAAGCCTTTCCAATGAAAGCTCTTGGCAATCCTGTCATATGTTTTGAAGACACCCAAGTGATGGGCAATGGGGCAAGAATGCATTTCTTCCATGATCTTCTGCATGAAGGGGGAAGTGTGTGGGATGACAATCTTGCTATGGGACCAAATAAGGCCATCCTTGAGCTGATATTGGGAGTTTTCAGCCATAACCCCATGCTGTAATTTCTAAAATATGTGGTTGAAATGATCATCTAACAAGTAAGCCTCCTGGAGCTCTTCAACCCAATCACTGTGCAATTCTGAGATAGATGACACTCTGCATGCCCACATTTGAGAGAGAGAATCAGCCACAATATTATCCTTGCCCCGCATGTGTGAAATGTCAGAGTCATAGTTCTGTAAGGTTGCCACCCATCAAAGTAGACCGAGTCAATAAGTATTGGAGGACTCGGTGATCAGTTTTCACTTGGAAGTGACTGCCATACAAATAGTGGTGCCATTTCTTGATGGCATGGAGGATGGCCAACATCTCTTGGTCATATATATTCATTTGCATCTCCTTCTCATCAAGCTTGCGGCTTTCAAATGCAATCACACCATGCTCTTGCAACAATACTGCACCAATATCCCGGCATTGGCATCACAATGAATGGTAAAGAGCTTAGAGAAGTCAGGGCGGCAAACAAGGATAGGGGCTGAAGTAAGCACGTCCTTTAACTGTTTGAAGCTATGATCTGCAGTGGCACCCCAAAAGAATGACTCTTTTTTTAAGTGATCAATCAAAGGTGTTGCAATGGTGGCATAGTGCTTAATGAAGCGTCTATAGAATGAAGAGAGACCAAGGAAGCCACGCAAGGAGGTGGTGGTGGAAGGAGTGGGCCAATCCTTAACACATTGCACCTTTTTGTGGTCAGCCTGTATACCATTTTTTCTCACAATGTGTCCCAAGTACTCCAAAGATGTCTGCATGAATATACATTTTCTCTCCTTAGCAAAGAGTTGATGCTCTCTCAATATGTCAAACACCCTCCAAATGTGTGTTAAGTACTCCATAGATGACTTGCTGTAAATGAGGATGTCATCAAAGAAAACAAGCACGAACTTGAACAAAAAGGGCTGTAGGATTTTGTTCATGAGGCTTTGAAAGGTGGCAGGGGCGTTAGTCAACCCAAAAGGCATCACAAGAAAATGCATTAGGAGAAATATAGACTCTCTTTTTTGCCCCTTAAGGAGTGAATAAACGAATATAGGCCTAACCAATGAGAGAGCCGGGATTCCAGATTCATGTAACATGAATCTTCTAGCCATATCTTGGCCCAAATCTTCCCTTAGCAATAAAATAAGGGAAAATGTGGGACTACAATGCTGTCACTTCCTAGAAGTTTGTGCCTCGAATTTTCATTTTCTTATTTTTTATGTTTGACTTTTCTTTTCTCCCCTTTTCAATTTCCCCTCTTTCTTAGGCGGAACTCAAATTTGTCATATCTCTTTCCCCGCTTCTTCTTTCCTGACGAAATTTTACAGCCTCACTGTTGCTTGCCCTATCTGTAACCTTGTAAAATTTCATTTGCTCTACACAAGCACATAGAGAGTTTCACGTGTTTTATGAGAGCAGAGCTTGTTTTACCAAAGCCTTAAGATTCTCTTCACAATACTCTGCATGTATATTTTTCTCTTCCATGGATGTTCTATGGTAAAGTTTTATCTCATTTGGAGAAGACGTGTGCAAGTTATGTGCATTCTCTGACATGTAATTTCTTTTGTTTTGGTGTTCTAGGGGGTCTCTTACAGTCAAGAACAGTGATATTTTGAACACTCAACTTCTTCTTCAACATCTTAGGGTTTCTCTGTAAACAAAGTTACAGGTATATTGTCTTTTTTTTGTTGCTCCACTGTTAAATTTTATCTCATTTGGACAAAATATATACAAGTTATATGCATACTGAGCTTTCCTTTGTTTTTTGTACTCCAAGATTCTCCGAGGGTGAAGAACAATGATTTTTTAAAAACTCAACTTCTACAACATCTTTGGGCTTTTTTGCAAAGAAAGCCACAAGTATATTGCCATTTTTTATTGTTGTTCCATGGTTAAATTTCAATGCATTTGAACAAAGCCTATATAAGTTATATGTATGCTTTGACCCAAGATTTCTTTTGTTTTTGTACTGCATGAATCTGTCAGTGAAGGAACAATGGTCTTCTATAAGTCAACTTCTTGTTCAACATATCTGGGGATCTTTGTGAAAGAAATTATAGGCATAATGTTTCTTTTTTAAATTGATCCATTTAAATTTAATTTCTTTTGGAGAGAACATTTGCAAATTATACACATGTTGATAGGTAACTTTTGTATTTGGTTGTTACAGATGTCTTCACGGAGGAAAAACATCAGTAGCATACTTGCAGTGGAGGTCTTCAACAGGAAAGATAATGGCGATAATTGGATTTGTGATAAGTATTATAAGTTGGATTGGATTTTGATGCACCCAAGTACTCGAGGGAGTTTCAAGGTCAAGCGTAAGGATGTTGCAAACCCTAGCAAACATTGGAAAGGTAGAATTCTAGAGTTCAGAAAAGTGTTTAATGGCACAAGTGCAGTAACAGAAGTGTTGATTCAACATGTTTATACTCACAAAAAAATCTCTGTACATGACGAGAACAACATTGCAAATTATAAACAAAACAGTAAGTTGTTAAATTTTATCATTTACTATTCTTTTGTATCAGAGTTATTTTTAAAAGTCTTTGCAGTATTCTAATTCAGTCTTGTTTGATTGACAGCTCTATATCCATCGACTTTGCATGAATGGCAGAATGTGGAATGTTTAAGCGGTAAGATACATGTTTGGCATGAAGAGATAGGTTCTTTGATCTATGATAATAACTCCGCAAGTCAACTTGCCACTCAAAATATCTTTTTTATAATTCATTGTATGTGTTAGAAAGCCAGAGATTGCAGCATGTCCCATTGCCTCCACTGTCTAGTGGTGAATGGTTGATTGGTAGCTTGGAGTTGTCAGGAGCTTGCAAGTCGAAGATAAAATCTAACATCAATAGTGCTATGAAACCCACCATAGGCTCCAAAGATGTGCATCTTAGTTGGTTTATTCCATTCTCATTGTTTGCATATTTTTTTGGTTCATATGATGTTTTGAAGAAAACAAAGATTACTTATCAATGCAAGTGTCCATCCGAGGAATGGATGAGTCGGCTATTGGGTGAGTCTTGTCAAGTCAAAAGAACACATTTTGATGAGACGATTGAGTGCAGGGTCAACCAATCTGATCTTACATTCAGGTAAAACTTTTTTACTACTTTGTATACCTTGATTTAATTGACATAGGTCTCGCTTAGATGAATTGTTGTGTTAGTCGCATTCACTTACCATTATTTTTGTTTTTATTACAAGTATTTCATTGCTAGACAAACTCTATGCATTCGCTTTCGATATAGAAGATGGCAACTTTTGCGAGGGGAGTGGATCAGCTTGGATCAATATACTTGAGATGAGACACATACAGCACTCATAGATGTGGTAATCTTGTGGAGTGGTCATAATCCTTTCGTAGTCAGCCCAAAGATGTCAAGAATAATGTGGTGGGGGGACTTGCTCAAGATGCTACGTCGAACACACACAGAATGCACAAGGAGAAGTTCACTCAAGAGACAAGAAGAGAGATGGAGGCCAAAATGCTTTCTTGTTGGTTTCTTCTTCTTCTTCCACACACTTTACAATGTACACAAAGTATAGATAAGATACAACATAAAGGAAAGTGGCCTACTAAGTCAAACAATGCATAACCGACTACACTAGTCACCTGGCGCTATAACTATGCCAGCTGTTAATAGGTGTAACAACGTGAATATCATAAGTAATGAGTTAGTGGCCATGTGAGAGTCATAATTACCACCCACATGCTAAGTGTAGATGTGTGGAGCCATCTAACCAGGTGGTCCATCATTAATGTCTGCATGTGTTGAGCTTGTCATCTCAACACTCCCCCTCCAGCTCAACTGCATCTCTGCAACTCCAAGTAAGCTTCGAAACTTTTGAAGCTTCTCTGTACCCAATTCCTTTGTGAAGATGTCAGCTATCTGATCCTGTGTGCTGACATACACCAAGTCAATCTCACCTGCTAGTACCTTCTCTCTCACAAAGTGGTAGTGTACCTCAATATGTTTTGTCTTGGCATGGAACACAGGGTTCCTAGCCAACTATATACTACTCATGTTGTCACAATAAATGACAACTAGACCTTTCACCTACACATTTAAATCAACCAATAACTTTTGCAACCATACTACCTCACATGCTACAACAACAGCACCTCTATACTCAGCCTCTGTACTCGACAAAGCAACTGTAGATTGCTTTTTGCTCCTCCAAGTAACTGCTGCACTACCAAGAGAGAACATGTATCCATTGGTAGATCTTCTATTAGACATACTACCAGCCCAATCTACATTTGTGTATCCAAATACCTATACATCTATACCTGCCTCATAGAAAAGTCCATAATGTAATGTGGACTTCACATATCTCAATATGTGTCTAACTGCATCCAAATGTGGTTTTTTAAGTACTTGCATAAACTGACTCACAAGACCACCAGCGTAGCTCAAGTCTGGCCTTGTAATGGTCATGTAGATCAAACTCCCCACTATCATCCTGAACATAGTAGGGTCTTCTATCTCATCCCCAACATCAGCACTCAACTTTACATTCTGCTCCAACAGGATTGAAAGTGGTTTGCATGCTGTCATACCATACTTGGACAACATATCCAAGCCATATTGTCTTTGGGATAGCCATATACCATCATCACATCTAATCATATCAATGCCAAGGAAGTACCTTAGCTCACCTAAATCCTTCATCTCAAACTTCTTCTTCAAAAATTCCTTGACTTCAGTAATCCCACTATCACTATCACCTGTAATAATCAAGTCATCCACATGGATGACTATGATGACCAAACCTGCATCTCCCTTTCTCACATAAAGTGAGTGATCAGCATCAGAAACATAAAAGCCAATATTGACAATATGCTCTCTGATATTGTCTGACCATGCTCTAGGTGATTGCTTGAGCCCATAGAGCGCCTTCTTCAACCTGCACACATACGTGGGATGCTCTAAATCTTCATAACCTACTAGTTGATCCATATACACATCTTCCTGCAAATCGCCATGCAAGAAGGCATTCTTCACATCCATTTGCTACAACCTCCAACCTTTGGCTGCTGCCAAAGCAATCACACATCTGACAGTTGCCATCCTAGCAACTCGATTGAAGGTTTCTTCATAATCTACGACATATGTCTGGGCATAGCCTTTTGCAACCAGCCTAGCTTTGTACCTACTAATAGAACCATCTGCATTGTGCTTAATCCTACAAACCCACTTACATCCAATAGCTTTCTCGCCCTTTGGCAATGATACTAGATCCCAAGTCTTATTGGCCCTTAATGCAGCCATCTCCTCATCCAGTGCTGCATCCCAATGAGTATGACCAACAGCATCCTCAAAACAACTGGGCTCAACATCCTCAACTAGTTTCACCATATAATCATAATGTGAGCTGCATAACCTTCAAAACCAAATCTTTTAACAGGGTATCTGACCCTGCTAGATGTGCGTACCACCGGATCACTCAATGGAGCCTTTACATTACTATGAGCTCTCTGTACACCTGGTGTCTTGACATAAGGAATACCAAGCTCATCATCCAAGCTCTCTGAGAGCCACTGGAGTCTCCATCAAGAACTGCATCAATGCCATCTGACACTTTATTCTTTCCTTTGTCTTTACATGTAGTGCTACTAGATGCACCTGAAGATGTAGAGCTACTCCTTAGTCTCCCAAACCAAGGACTACTAGATGATGTCTCTGGTCCACTAAGAGTCCCTGATTCTTTCTTTTCAGCCTACACATGGGTGTCATGGTCATCATCATCATCCAATGCATCACCACTAGATGCATACCAACTGCTCATTTCATCAAAGATGACATCCATTCTCACTCTGAAGTTACATGTGACAGGGTTATAACAGTGATACCCTTTCTGCTCTAAAGAGTATCCAATAAAGACACATTTTTCTGCCTTTGTATCAAGCTTCTTCCGTAGCTCATCTGGCACATGAACATATGCAACATAGCCAAATACCTTCCCTTCAAGTGCGATACATCAAGCTTCTTACCAGTAAAGCATTCTTCAGGAGTCATACCATGAACTGCAGCTATGGGAGTTATGTTCATAATATAAATAGTAGTATGAACAACCTCAGACCAAAAATGCTTAGGCATATTCTTTTCAGCCATCAAGGCGCGTGCAACTTCTGCAATATGCATGTTTTTCCTTTCTGTAACCCCATTTTGTTGTGGGGTATACCTGCATGTTAAAAGTCTCTTTATTCCATGAGACCTTAGAAAATCACTCAACTCATTCGAGAGGTACTCTCCCCCTCCATCTGACCTCAAGCACTTTACTTTCAAGCATGTTTCTCTTTCAACTACAGCCTTGAAAGTTCTAAAGTGCTCAAACACTTCACTCTTTTCCTTCATAAAATATACCCACAGCTTTCTAGAACAATCATCAATGAATATGACAAAGTATGAACTGCCTCCAAGAGATGCATTTTGTGTAGGCCCCCAAATATCTGTATGCACAACATCAAGGATATTTTTACTTACATCTCTATCATGTGTAAAGGGTTGTCTTGCCTGCTTACCAAACTGACATGCTTCGCATACCTTATGAAATTCTGTAACTCTAAATGTAGGCAAACATGTAACCAATCCTTTGGACTGCATTAATTTCAGCCTTTGTACATTTGCATGTCCAATGCGTTTGTGCCAAATTTCAATATCTACAACACCTTTTCCTTTAGCATACATAGCAATATTCATAGTAGGAATTCCAGCATCCAGAGTAAACATACGTCCAACTCTACTTCCCTTTGCAACCAACCTGCACTTGTCATTGAAGTCTTCTACAAAGCAGTCCTTTGCATTAAATCTAACTTACAGCCCTTGCTCTACATCTGACCGACTAACACCAAGCTCTTTGTAATGTGTGAAATTGGGTGAACTGGCCCCCAGACGCGAGCCTCTGGCCAGGGCACATCTAGGGGCCCGATCCTGACAAAAAGTGTTGTGCTGGCTCTCGATGCCCTAGAGGCCCTACTATTTAAGTTTCATATAAATATGATGTACATTAGGGCCAAAAACGCTTCAAAAAATGCACTTTTGTTAATCACGGGATTAAGGAAAGGGCCAAAGAGAGTTCGCCACATGTGCAAGAATATGGTATTCTTGTCTCCTCTTTTTTAGAGATAGTGGAGTCCATTTCGTGATTCTCTCTTCTTTTTTAGCCAAAACCCCTAAAGTCTGACATGTTTTGGAGTCCCAAAGACATTATTTACTTACAAATCTGACAAAATACGTGACAGAGATGTGATGAAATTAATAATGAGTTTTTTGAAAGTCAAGAGATCTTTCAATATTGTTTTTGGCGCCCAATACATACTCATTTGGGTTCTTGGCGCTACTTTTTAGTTCATTCACCCCTCTTTGAGCTTCTTTCTCTGCGCTTTCTTTCTTTTCATGGCTTCCTCCAGGCGCCCTTCTCGTTTAATACACTCTTGCACAGTCTATAGCCAAGGAGTAGATGGAAATTTTGAGCCCAAAACCTTTGCTGTAAACGATTGGGTTACCATGCTGCCTTCTTGCAAGGGCTCTCATAAGGTGAAAAGAAGAAAACAAGAAGATATAAAACATCACTGGAAGGGTCGTATCATTGCCTTCAAAATTATGCCCGAAGGTTGGTTTGTCAAGGTGCAACATGTTTACATGGCCAAGGATATGCACTTGCCTCCAAACGAACGTGTTCCCCAACAAACACATTGTAAGTTATAAGTTGAATAACGTATATAATTCTTTTCCATTTATGCAAGTTCTAACAAACGGTTCGTCATTGTAGATATCTTTCCGTCAACAAGTATTGAATGGCAACCTGTGGAAAGCCTAAGTGGGACTTTCCATGCCATTCATAAGGTATTGGCAGACATTATTTATACCGATCAAACTGCGTCTTTTTATAGTGAATGCAAGGTTTTTATATATTATGCACAGTATGTGGTTCCCTCTAAAGCGGATAGGTATGGGAATATCGAAGATTTGCCATTGCCAAGTCTTTCATCTCTAAACTGGGAGATTTCTGACAAGGTAACGGTGCAGAGTTTCAAATTCAAAATATCTCAGGATATTAAAAAGTCCATGACAGCTGGAAGGATCTCAAGAAGAATACGTTTATCATGGTTTGTACCCCTCCATATCTTCGTGGCTTGCTTCAAAATAGCAAATTTACAAAGAACGAAGGTATCGTGGCTAAGTAGAAACTTTTCGGAAGAGGATTTGGACAACACTATAGGGACGCATTGGAAATCTAGAGAGTGCGATCATAAGGGTGATATCTTGAGGTGCAGTGCATGCCCTCAATCCTTGGCTTTACAGTATCCCTCGCCAAACTCTTGCTTTGGGCTTTGATTACAGGAGATACAAACTAAGATTGGGTATTTGGGTTCCCTTGGATTCCGATACAGATTACACACCATATAAACTTGCGGTGCACGTTTTGCCGCATGAAGAAGTAAAGAATGTGAATGTTACTTCCAATTGGAGTCTAAAAGATGTGAGGGATACCTTGGAATTGCTAGACAATACATCCCCTAGATATAAGTTCAAAGTGAATGGTGTAACAATTGGTAAAAGAGCCGAGCGCTCTTTCTTTTGTACGAGTTGTTTGTCTCCCACAATTGTGAGTTTTGAGCCTTAAGAATGAAAAACTTGGCAGGAATTTATCTTAATAGACTGTCCTTAAGATATTTTTTAATAGGAACTCATAAGGAAGCAAGTTGCCTTTCGAATGTATATAAATAAAATGTACATTACATTCGATTTACAAGTGAAAATTTTCATTACACAATGAGGTACAAAAATTGCATAAAAATGTACAAAGCCAAAATAATAAGGCTCGTGTATGCTTATGTTTGCTATTTTCATTCTTTATCAATTTCTTCAAATATATTTTTTCTCACAAGGCCTTTCTTTGATTGTTGAAAAAATTTCACCTTTACATGTAGTCTCTTTTCTTGGGGCTTAAGAGGGGATGGATCAAATTTAAGAGGAGAGAGCATTGGCATTCCTTTTTTCTTAGACTCTGCAGCAGTGGTCCCATTGCCTTTGCCCTTGCCTTTACCATTGCCATTGTCCTTACCCTTTCCCTTGACCTTTCCCTTGCTTGTGCCCTTGGCCATTGAAGTTTTGGGAGGAAGAGGGGAGTCAGGATCATACGGTGTGATTGCCTTGTCCAGAATCAGCTCGATGCATCTCTCCCTTATCCACCAAACATATGATTCGGGATAGTCCTTACACTGTAAGAATAAATGTTATAAGTCAGTGAAAAGAAATCATGATAAGCGTTGCACAAACATCAAAAGAAATTAACTTACATTCACTCCTTCTATTTGTAACAACTTTGAATCCACTGTTCTGCAAATGTTTGAGATTACTCTCCATCCACAAGAATGCGCATCGCTTTGCAATGGAACTTCTTGTAGAAGAAAAGTATAGGGCCTTTGAGGATCAGCAAGATCCTCGTATGTTGTATCCAAAAATGTAGAAACGAGTCTACCAGCACTGCAAAAGGAAGCTTTGTAAGTTCAAAATATTCTTTATAAATAAAATCAAAGTAAGTAATTTTCTTTCAACATACATTCGTGCTTGACCATGAACACCGCTGAGAGAATTCATAAAGATAATTTCCCTTGAAAGACAATTAATGTAGATGAGACTCCAATGCCCTCTGCAAATTCATAAAAGAGGTGAGTAGAAGGGTGAAAGCAAATGAATATAAATTTTCCTCTACAGAAAAAGAAAAATACATTTCTATATAAGGGAAAAAGATGTGGTAATTTGTCACACTATCGAAGCTACGAAAAAATGGTGAAATATTAGAACCAGATTTTGCAAAAAGTTCCACAGAGAGAAGTGGATCAACAATGTATATGGTTCTTCGGATATCGAGAGTGAGCGAGGAGACCAATGCCCTGCAGACAATAGCAAAAGCTATTCAATACAAATTTCATCCAAAATATACTTGAACCAAAAAGACTTAACTTACGCAAATTATATATATATATATATAAACCTTACCTTATGCAACAAAAAACCACGGAGTCAAATAGTTGGACATCCCTTTTTTCCAACATGGGCTTGTCCTCGGGAGATATACTAAGATATTCCTCCTCAGGTTCCGCAGAGACATTCACAAGAATCTGCCCATACACTTTGCCCATCCTCTCGCTGTTGACGGGAGCAAGTAATGCGGCTTTCCTCTTGTAAACATCGTCTTCAGTTTCAAGCACCTCCTGATTTTTTTCACTCAAGAAAGCCTCCTGCTGGGTGGCACCCCTTGTAGGGTAAAGGTGAGTAACATCCTCAACATTTAGCTTTTTCTCTTTCCTGGACAATTTTGGGGGAATGTTAAGGATTTCAAAGGCTTTTTTATCATTGGATGGCAAGGGCCTCAGCACTTTGTCAAACCTATACCTGACTCTGCTGATGATGCTGAAAACTTTATTCATAAGGGTGATACTATGAGCATGGGCGGCAGCAATGTAAGCGTCGTTCATGAAATCAATAACAAAATCTTCTGCGGCCTCTTGCAGGGCAAGAATGGCTGAGAGTTGCCACTTCTTATTTAGACCAGAGACAGTTGCCACTTGAGACAATCTATCAGAGATCTCTTTAACGACCCTTATAAAAGCAGCTTTTGGAATGACATGCTGTGTAGCTCTCTGGGCTTTCCTTATCTCACTGAAACATCTCTGCATATAGAAGAACCTGGACTTCCTCTTTCTCTTTTGTGGCTTGGGAGGTTCAGTAGCTTCAGCAGATGTAGCCTCAGGTGCCATTGTAGGGAATGAGTCTTTCACAGGGCAAGAATCACCCTTTGCTTCCTCAACTTCAGGAGAAGAAACATTTATAGAAGATGTAAGGCCAACACCAGGTGTAGGGGGGATTTCTGTTGTAAAATGCTCTGGGGCCTGTGATGGACCAGCTTCAGTAAACTTGGAAGAGGGCTCCTCCTCAGATTCATCAAATTTTAACTTTCTTTTACCCCCACTGTCCTTCCCATCCAGATACACCCTTCTTGCAGTTTGCTTTGTCCTTGCCATCCAGAAATGCAAAAATAACAACCAAAAGGACAATTCCAGAAATAGTAAATCAAACAGGCTAATTGGCGCGAAAAGGGACGAAATGAGCAATTCCGATACGGCACGATATGAACAAAACGAGCACAATGGAACAGCGCCCTCGCTCCGTATTGGACACCAGAATGCCAATACGGCGCGATTCGGAGAAAACTAAGACTGCGTAATGACGCCCTTGCTCCGTATTGGCAATGCCACAAGGGTGAGACCGAACTGTTGATACGGTGCGATATGGAGCAAACGAACACATCGTATGGACGCCCTCGCTTCGTATTGGCAGTGACAAAAGCGGAATGTCAATAGACTTGGTCCGTATTGGTGAGACCAAACTGCTGATACGGCGCGATATGGAGGAAACGAGAACAGCGTTCGGACGCCCTCACTCCGTATCGGCACACCTCTTTTTTACTAGCGAATAAAGAACCGATACAATGCGAGAGTTAAGAAACAGAGAAGAAGCAAGTCTTGTATCGCACCGTATCGGTAAGCAAGGCGGGAAGAGCTCGAGAAATAAAAAGTGTACACGTAGGAAAAATCACCACTTATATACCCACGTCAATCATGATACGTGTCTGACGCTGATTGTGCCACGTATCTGCATTTATGGTCCGTGTGCTACGTGTCAAGTAACGACTGGTCCACTTCTTTGCCACGTGGTTATCGGCCACGTGTTGGCCAACGGCTACTGCCACGTGTCGGAAACCAGCAGATACTGCCAGGTGGCATAATTTTGCGCCTACATAAGGGTGTGTTCCTTATCCGTACGTTTTTTTCGGTTTTTCGGGAGCTCTGTTTGTATTGCTAATACGGCGCGAGGGTGACTGTTTGCCTTCTTCGCTTTTCTCTCTTCGCATAGTTTTGGAGGTTCTGCAGAGTCTTCTTTCAGCTCTCCTCTCAAGCTCATTCTGCCCAAGCTCGTGTGACCACCGTTGTGGCGTTCGCGCTTCTTACTGGAATCAACGATACGGCGCGAGGGGGCCTATCTGTCTGATTCGTTTCTCTCTTATCGCGCTGTATCAGCAGAAGTTGTAAACATGTCTGAACCCATAGAATTCCTAGGATCCAAGGTTTCTCCAGGAACTGGTAAAAGAAGAAGGCTTTCAAAAGGCTCAAGGGCATCAACATGTGATTCTTTTTCCTCTCCATCCTCTGCCACCAATGTGAGAAGGCCAAGTACATCTCCAGGGAAGCGAACGTCGGTAGTGAGAGGTCAAGGAGTATCAGAGCTCATTGATATCACTCCATCAGAGAGGCTACTTGATTTTATGCTTCAGAATGGAATGGATCTCTCATTCTATGGAGTTGTGAAAAATGTGTTTAATCCTGATTGGGAACTTGACAAAGTTCTGAAATCTTGTGAAAAATATATTGTGGAGGACTTTTTGGAGTTTGAAAATCTTGCAGGTCCTTCTGTTGAAGTTGGCACAATTGAATATGTCCATGTTCCCATTGGGTCAACAGGAAATGAGAAGTCAATATTTACTAAAAAGTGCAGGGCCCACTCTCTGGAGACGTTTTATTCAAGATACATATTTTGCTGCACTCATTCCAAAAACTGCAAGATGATGAGAAAATCTGCTACTTTTATTGTTTTCAGCCTTGTCAAATACCCTGTGAAAGCTGAGGAGCAACAGTTGGAAGGAGCAAAGTCTGCCAACTTTTGCATGTTAGATGATCTGGTAGATGAAAAGGAAACAGAGGAGGTTGTGAATACAGATTTTGAGGCTTCTATTGCTGAGAATTTGGATGTTGCTCACTTCAAAGCTGAGACTATCATTGAGGAGAGCCAAGGAGATACAAACCCTCAACCTGATGAGAGTTCTCACCATTTCGTTCCTTCCCTACCATGTATACCTTTCAAGGACAAGGAGTACATTTTATTGTCAGATATTCAAAAACTTTTTAATCTTAGGGAAGATTCTTGTCTTGCAATTATTGCAGAGGCTTCTGATGCTGCAAATGGGATAATTGACACAGAAAATGAATCAAAGGAAGAGATTCTGAAACTTGATAAAGAAACTCTAGATGATAAGTTTATTGATGCTGGTGAGGCCCTCTCTCTTTGTTTTGAGAAGGCCAAAGAAGCTGAGAAAGAGTTGAATATTACTGATGAGGACTTCGATCGCATTCAAAGCGAACTCGGGATTTCCAATTTTGGAAGAGAGGAGCCTGAATATGTTAAAGAATTGACTAACACCAATGAGACAGCATCATCAATTAATTTATGGAATCCATTTAAATTGGAGTACGATGAAAATCAAGTGGTAAGATAATTTTGAATTTGCGTTTACACATTGGTAGGTTTACATTTCATGCTCATTCAGTATGGGTTTTATTTGCAGTTGGAGATTGCTGATACAGATAACTTCTTAGGGCGTGGCAAAGGATCGAGAGCTGCTAGTAACACCACCAAAGACATTGCACTCGGCCACTACTTGGCTAGGATTGACCCCGATTCCTTTTTTGTACTTCATAGTAGTTTCTCAGAGGATGCAGCATGGCCGATACTTTGTATTAAAGCTATTACAAGGCTTCGAGGTTTCTCAAGATTACAATATAATGCCCACAAAGTAATGTTTTTGGAAAAGACTGCAGCAATTAGGATTTTTGGCTACGATCCAGGTTACTCTGCTTCTAGAGCAGGATACTTTTTGGCGTTTTCATCCTACGCCTTAGCTGCAGACCGAACTGATGTAAAATCTATAGCTGGCCACAAGAGAAAAAAATTTCTACGATATAGAGGAAAGATTCCTGAGGAGGAGAGAATGTGAGAGTTTTGGAAAACTAGCTTTGTATATATTCTTTCTTATATATAGAAGTGTGATTGCTCATGTGTCATTGTCGTCCTTTATTTGCATTCTTTGAAGTTGTCATCGAAAAAACCAGTTGAATAGCTCCTCCAAAGCATTGCTTTTTGTAACTCCTCCCCCATGCCTTGTGCTTCGAAAATAACTTGTGCGTGCTTGATAGTGGGATTTTTCCATGCCTTGGTTGCTATAAGTTGCTAAGGGGCCATGCTCCTCCACAAAGAAAGGTCCATGAATATGAAGAATATGCTGCAATACAAAGTAACACAAATTTTATACCAATTGAAAAACCTATCAAAATAAGCCCATATTAAATAATTATTACTTTACTAGATAAAAAGTGATATCTTTTTCTCCCCATGCCTCTTTTATCGCCTGAACAAGCTTTGTGATTGATCTTTTGAACTCTTCCGCATATGTATATGTTGTCTTATGTTGCCTGAGGAGTTTCAGAAAAACATCAAGGTGTATCCAGACCTCCATTCTAAGAAACGCAAGCCTCGGCGTGCTTGCAACATTTGTTGTGATCTCACATAACTCTCTCCAACACTCCCAAGCCGCATTCACCTGCCTTCCTGAATGGTTTCCTAAGAATTGTCTAGCTTTTGAGCCTCCCATAGAGACATCGGCCAAGATATCTCTTGTTTTTCCTGTAAGTATTGGATCCTTTCTCAAGTGAACTTGGCCCCCATGAAATCCCATTTTCGATAGCAATGCCTCGCATTTATCAATACACTCATCTGATAAAGATAATGGCTTAATGGAATATGCATAGTCAAGATGCAACCTGAGTAGCTTATCGATTATTCTAATCTCTGCATGCAAAGTACAAATATGAACATTCTTAAGAGATGGAAAGAATGGGATCCCAGATGTCTTCCATGTTTTTAAATTTACTCAAATCTATAGAGTCTCTATTTGGGGCTCTTCTTACTGGTCGCAAACTACTCCAATCTTTGGATCCAATACTTTCCATGCAATAAATGCAAGGATATTTTGCATTTGCACCATTACATATTCCAAGCATACATTTGATAGTTTTCAAATCAGCACTCATATGCCATTCCACATTAAATTTACCAACCCCATCAACTACCAACATTTCGCCTTCACTTTGAGACTTAATGATATTTGGAATACCTGTATGGTTGAACAACCATTTCAACGTTTGATGATTTTCAATTGGTACCTGGGCTGCACCAATCCACCAAATCTCCATCTTGGATTGGATCTTATGCAATGGAGCTTTGCCCTCGCCATTGCCATGGTCCAATGGCATGTTCATGAGGCAAATGCTAATTCTTTCCATCTTATGTCCCTTTTGAATCTGTGCTTCATCCAACTTCAAGGCAAACTTTAGAACACCATAACTTTCTTCTACTGTGATTTTATACATGTGAACCATTGCAATTTGCACCTTTTTTAGATCAACCCATATATTGTTAAACTCATTGTAATAAAAAATTGCCTGTTTTTTTTGTTTTTCATAGGACATAGACCTTTCTATGTGAATGTAATGTCCAAAAACATGTGGAATCTTGCGATTCATGGAAATTCTTGCAGTCGAAACTGCAAGGGCTCGGGGCAATCCAAATGTAGTTACCTTATTGCATTTAAGATTTTTAAACCATAATCCAGAGATAGCACGATAACCTTTTCGACTTATACCCACAGTATCACATGTCTCTACGATTTCATTTGCTTTCACTGTGCCTTTTAAATCCTTCACTAACTCTCTCAGAGTTGGACCTCTCAAATCCACATTTTCTGGTGACTTAAGAATCCTCAAAATGTTTTTCTTATTCATGGTTTCCTTCAAAAGTTTGATTCTTTCCTCATTCTCTCGGATATTTATGCGTAGTATGTTAGAGACATATTTCTTTGTAAGATTTAGTCTCCTTTTCTTTGCTCTCTCACACAAGCTGGTTATATTTTTTAATGGTCTCTTCCTCTCTCTAAATCCTACTGGAGTTTCTCTCAAGCGTGTTAGCTTATCCTGCAATTAGTTGTTAACATTTTTCAAAATATCAATCTGACTTGTCAACTCTAAAATATTTGTTTGTGTAGTTTCTAGTGCTTTTTTCATTTTGTGCACTTGAGCTATATATGTGTAAGATGCAGAGTATAACCTCATACAGTAGCCAAGCATTCCATTGTAACCTTCTCTAGCATATCTTATATAGTCATGGACATTCAAAAAAGGAGGTGGTTTACCTGTAGAAGGATCCCTGGGATAGATATTTCCATCCACCCACAAATCTATATGCTTCATTCCTTGTGTTCGCAACCTGTTGGCTTCAATCTCATCTATCAATACTCGATGATGTATACTTCTCCAAGATTTGTAAGTCGGATCTAGCTGAATAGATAGCTTGTATTTACGTGTGCTTGCGCCTGTGTTATTTGAAGTAGTATTGCTAGACATTCTAGCAAATGAACCGAGCAAGAATCTCACAGTGGTAGGAAGCAAGTGCAACAAAAGGAATGGTAAAAGAGAATAGTGTATAGAAAGAAAACGCGGGAGCAAACAAATGCAAAGTTCGTATGAAAATCTCAAAAATACAAAATCTCTCGAGTTCCAAGACAATAAACGGCCGAAAAGGTGACCCCTGACCTGGATTAAAAGATGAGGGCAATTAATGGCCGGTCTCTTCAATGAGCCAAATATTCTCTCATTAATTACATCTGGACAACCAAATTTAGAGGTTTTATTCTTCCTAAACCTCAACTAATTAGCAACTTAATCACTTTCTTACAAGTGCCATTTTTGAAGCGTTTTTGGCCCTAATGATATATCTTCAGCACACTCCATGCATAGTGATTTTGATACTGAACTTCTGTGATGCAGGAGATTGTCTATATAGATGAGTTTTCATCTAGGCAAGGTGGCCAATCTGGTAGCCAAGGAAGGGTGCAAGACTCGGCATTGAAGAAGTACGTTGGGCAGCTTGTCAACAACATTATTGTATTTCATAAGACATGCTCCCCTGCTTTTGCTGAGAACCTCTCAAAGTTGAGGGCACTAACAAAGGCTGGGCCCTTCAAGACCATCCCAACCAACTCTAGCCTGGAGAAAGTAGTGTTGCTTTAACATTCAAAGCTTCTCTACTTATTCACAAGTACTAGGTCTGGCCCACTTCTCTCCATGGTGGCCCGTGGCATGGTTGCCGGTATTGAAGACCCCATTGTCATTAGACAGGAACTATTGGGAAAAAATGTATTGTTGCCTATGATCAAGAATAGCTCTGACCATGGGGAGCCTAGCTCGAAGAAGCCTAGGAGAGACTAGATGTACTTATTGCCTAATGATATCGCATCACCGATGTAATGCACTTTGTAATCTTCTCTTCAAGTAATGAAAATCGATGTTTGTTGGATTCGCGTGCAATGTAGTCTGTGATACGTGTCGTTTACTGTTGTTTTTTACTTGAATGTTACGTTAATTTGTCGAATTTATACGCAACACGATTCGTATCCTAAATTTAATACGCAGTGCTTTATCAAATTCGTGCACAACATGTATTTGTTTGAACGTATGTAACGATAACTCAACAACGTAAATAAAATGAATAACAGACGATTAAACAAAAATAAGACGTGCTAAAAAATTTGTATTCATATTAATAACAATTTACATGGGGTCCATTACAACCAGGGCTTTACAAAATGCCTTCAGAAGCTACATTCCATGTGTTTTAGAGTTGTACACCCCTATCCTTTTGCTGACCTCCGTGAGGACTATCTTTCCATTGCTGAAAGAACCTGACTATCCGCGCAGATCCCTATCAGTGATGGTGACCCTCCTTGCATGCACTGCTGCATAGATCGAGTCTCCAAACAAGTCGATGAGGTAGGCTTCAGCAACTTCTTGTAGTGCAAGGAGGGCCTGGGCAGTCCAGCGATCGGGTTGTTTCGCGCATGATGTATCTAGAAACCATGTCCTGTTGTTCCTAATCAGTATGCCCTCCATGATATCCTGCACCAACTTCTAGAACGGAGCCTTCGGTATTAGGAGGTGAGTAGTCTTCTAGTAGTGGCGGATCTCGCGAAGAGCCACTGTGCATGGCTTCCATCAACGCTTGCGATACTGGCGTTGTGCTGGTGGTGGTGGAACTGGAGGACGTCGCTACCGTATGGAATTTCCAGCGGGTATCTCCGAGCCGCTTGCTTGGTGCGCACCATGTCTTCCAGGAGAGAGAACTAAGAACTCAAAAGTGAAATGTGTAAAATGAGGTGAAACTTAAAACTTATAGCCAAACTTTTCAAAAACCCTAAAAGTTTAATTAATGAATCCAATCTTTGGAAAAATATCACCAGTGCTCTGATTGACATGAAATTTTACCTGTGGACTCCTCAAGGACACATCAACAGCCTCCGGACAGGTGACCCAGAGGCTTTTGATGGGGCCAAATTTTTAATATAAATGAGTTTTTCTGATGCCCAGCATGAGAGTGAAGTTTCACCAAATTTTGATTTATAAATTTGATGGTTCAATATTTTTTTGAAAATGCGTTAACTGGATTATACTGCACTGATAATAGAAAAACTCACAATGAGTGTGCGCAACTGGAGATTAAATGTATTGTCAATCTCGCAACGCGAAACATTGGAAACTTAAAAATTCACAAAAAATAAATCATGGGTAAAATGGAATATCGCATATCAGATATAGTGTTGCCAAGCCACTAAATACAGTAAAGATATAGTGCATCAGCCCATGTACAACCGATCACTGACATGTACGTGGTTGCACATTGAATTTATCCTAAACAAAACTACTTACAAAATTGGAAGCTTGAAAATTCACACAATGCGAATCATGGTCAAAATAGAATATCACATATCGGATTTAGCATTGCGAAACTATGAAATACATGGTAGATAGTGCATCGCACCAAGTACAACTAGAGCCAGGGAAAAGTTAGCTCCATTTTGCAGGCCACTACTATCAAATACTTGAAGGTCTACTGGAAAGATAACCCAAAACTAAGCTCCTTACAATCTACAACCAAACCTGAGCTAAAAATATAGATCCAATTACAAGATAGCTTCTCAAAGCATATTGTTAACATTAAGATTAAATGCATCCTTGTTATTGCGGATCCTGCAAACAAGAACCAGATCTATGGGCTTAATAGTGATATGTCGGGCATGAATGGCTAAAAGTTGACCATCACTCATTAGATCAATCAAGTAGCTTTCAGCTACTTCTTGGAGAGCAAGCAAGGCTTGGCTTCGCCCCACATTCCTTGCCTAGTTCCTCGAAAAGAACTTGTGATGATGCCCTGACTGTAGATCTTGCAGTATTTCTTGCACCAACTTGGAGAATGGTGCCTTAGGAATAATCAAGTCGGCACTCTTCTGGAATTTCCTTATCTCACGTAGCGCAGCTATGCTTGGTCTCCATCTTTGCTTCTTATGTGTTGGAGGGCGTGTATTACAAGCTGGAGCAATAGTGGGAGGTGGACCAGTTGGAGCATGTGGACCACCATTTCTGGACAATGGCAAACCATCATTATCGACCACACTAGGGCCACCATTGTTGGCCACAATAGCGCCACCATTATTAGCTGCAGTAGGGCCACCATTATCGGTCATGAAGGGATCTTTGTCATGCACATTATGCTCACTAGATTTGGAAGAGTGTTGAGATCTTGCTCTCATAGGAGCCTTTTTGATAGGAAGCTTGGAACGTGCCATGGCTGTGATGATGAAGGATAGAAAGGTGGAGGGTAGAGTGAAGAGCAATGGGAAAAAATGAAAGGAGAGACGACTTAAATACGAAACTTTCAAACTTACTGTGGTGTAAATGAATTTTAAATTTATCATTCCATTTCATTTCTCCACCCCATCCCTACCTCTCTCTATCTCCTGACACCCCCCTCATGCCCCCCTCTCTCTCTCTAGGCCAGTGAATGTTCCAAGGTTTGGAATTTTCATATCTTTGTCTTAGGATTTCAAAATCGACTTTTCATAATTAAAAAACATAGTTCAAAATCTACTTTGAAAAACATAGTGACAAACCTTTGAAATTTTAAAGATAATTTATAAGACATCTCATGTTAGAGATATGAGTATTGATGTGTCGTATCCTTGGTACTTGTGCTCTCTTGTGGACTCTAAATACATCAAAATTATTATCTTTATCTAGGTCTCCATTTTTTGCCATCTCTCTCTTGGGTTGCCAACCATTCTGTGTGCCATTGTCTAGCTATGCTATTTTCATATCTTGCTTTTCTCACTTCATATATTGCCCTACTTATAGATTCTGCTTGAGATGTTTTGGACTTCTTTTCTTTTTCCTCGTATCGTATCTCTAGTCTCCTGTACCACCATTGGAATAATTGCCTCATAGAATTGGAATCATTGATGCCGCCTCCATGATTAGTTGCCTTTTGAAAAGCACAACGAGCTTGTCAGTGAGATCTTTCCATGTATTGAGTTGACCATATTTCCAAACTTCCTTGATCTGCAAAGTATGGACCATGTGCTTCAAGTATATGTTGCACAAGAAAAGAGATTAGAAACACAAAGTAATTCGAAATGATGCTTTTTTTTTGTAATGGTGATAATACTGACCATGTAGCGTGTTATGCTATTTGTAGTCCATGCCTCCACCATGGACTTATGAAATTTAGCAGCTGTCTCTTTAAATGCATTGGCATCACCATCCATAAACCTCAACTTTTGTAAGAGAGCTGCTAATCTATCAAGATGTATCCACACTTCTGCCTTCGCAATCCTCGTTCATCCCCCATTGCTCCAACCTGAAACAGCAAGGTGCAACTTTTTCCATGCTTCATACTTATCTGGTTGTTTTACTAGTATATTACCTTCCTCATCTCGAGGTGGAGATAAAAACTTCCTAGCCTTGGGTCCGCCAAAGCATGGTTCACAAGGAACATTTCCACTCTTCCCCGATTTTTTCTCATCCTTTTTTATTTCTACTTGGCCTCCGTGCAATCCAACTTCAGAGAGGACTTGTTCTACCTTCTTGCATATAGCATCAGATTTTGACATGGGTTGCATCTTGTATGCAAAGCATATATATTCATATACTAGCTTCTCAATTATTCTTACCAAACAATGCAATGTGCAAAAGTGAACCCTTGTTAGTGGTATTTCCAAAATAGGGCGCCAGTTTGGATCCACTAGAACTAGCATTCCATTTCTCATGACTTTCTGATCACATGTCGGAGCACCCTGTTGTCCTGCCTTGGCAAGCCATTCTTTCTTTCCATCTTTCCCTTTCTTCCTAGTTTGCATGCAGTATATGCACGGAAATTTTGCATTCGTTGCATTTGATAAACAAACATACACTTCAATGTTTTTGAATCACCTGCAAGATGCCATTCAACTTGATAGTCCCCAAACCCCTCAACGTGTAAAAATGCTCCATTATTTTGCTGTTGAATAACACTGGGTATATTAGTGAGGTTAAAAAAAACTTTAAGTACTTCATGGTCCTCCTTTGGTACTTCAAATGCTACAAGCCACCATATTTCATTCTCTGATTGTACACTGAATTATAAAGGATGTTTTTCATCGATGTTGGGATCCAATGCTCGATTCATAAGTGTTATACTTACACACTCAAGTTTTTGCCCCTTGATAATCTCACTCTCATCAAGTTTGAGGACAAACTTAAGCTTGCCTCTACATTCTTCCATAGACATATTGTAGAACTTGACCATAGCAATCTGAACCCTACATATATCCAATACAAAGTTGTTGGATGCTTTCAATACAAAGGAAACTTCTTTGGAGCCATACTTCAATATGTGTGTGTGTTCCAAATGCGTAGGATCACTAATTAGTTCTAAAACTTTCTCATTTAGTTGTTTTTGAGCCTTCTTCACATGAAATGGTTTTGGCAGATGCATTACTCACTTCGTATTGAAGACTTGCTTAAAACATGTATCCAATTGTTGATAGAGCATACTATATGACTCAGAACTCATTCCCACCTTGTCACATAATCCCTGAGCATCTGTAGCAGTAAACAAGTTGCTCACATCCCTAAGACGTTCACTAGCAACACCATCCACAATGTCCCTAAATTTAAGATTTTCCAATGCATTTTTTACCATATCCTTGCTAAGGACTTTGGCAATAGTATCATTCTCTGCATGAGGAAACATATTTCTCATTGTAGCAAATTGAGCATATATCCGTCTATGATATTGTCCACTTTGGTTAATTGGTGAATTGGTTTAACTGATCGGATGCGCCGACGTACCTCTTTCATTTTTAAAGTGGGCCCAATCTCCAAAGTTTTTGTGAGCTTCCTCTCTATGTTTCGATTCTCCTTCTCCAAGTCATTGACTTTAGACTGTAACTCCATATTCTGCATGTGTGTAGCATGCATAGCATCTTCAATGACAAACATTGCTTGTTGTAGGTTCTGGTTCTCCCTATCCTTCTCAGCCAATAATCTATCCTTTTCCATCAAAGACTGCATGTTTCCTTGTAATCTTGTTTGCATATTTTTCAAGGTTTGATGAACCCCTGTTAATCCTTGTGTGACAAGTCTGCATGTGTATCCATACAATCCTTCATTGCCTTCACAAGCAAACTTTACAAATGATGTAAGCCCTTCAAATTGTGGGGCCTTCGAGTGAGTGGATCGGGTGGATAAATGCACCCATCAACCCAAAGGTCCACATTTTTTTTCCCTACATTCCTTTCTTGTTGCATCTTGTATCTTATTGCATCATCTCTTTCCATGGTTCTTTTGAACATTGGTGCATATTCATCCTCCAATTGAAAGTGAATATCTCTCTTTCTCTTGGTACATCTTGCACCTGCATTCTGCAAAAAAAAAAGTATGAAAATTTTAACTTGGATTAACATTCAAATCACAGAACTACACCCCTTTGATTCACTATATCTGTGTTCTTTTTTACCTAGTTGGTTCTTGTCTCTTTCTCTTGCTTTCAATCTTGATAGACCCTAATCAACCCCTAATCAGCTTTTAATCTACCTCTAATTAGCAACAAATTTTATCTTCTGTTCTATCCAAAATATTCTCTCTCTCTCTCTCTCTCTCTCTCTCTCTCTCTCTCTCTCTCTCTCTCTCTCTCTCTCTCTCTCTCTCTCTCTCTCTCTCTCTCTCTCTCTCTCTCTCTCTCTCTCTCTCTCTCTCTCTCTCTCAACTAAAATTCATCAAGGAAACCCTAAACATATTCATACCGAAGCTTGGCTAGTGGAAAACAATAACATCATCTTATCTTCTGCCCTAATTTACTATCTATCACTCTATCACTTATTTTCTTTGTTCATCTCACACAGTCTTCTCTGTCCCCCCCTTCTCCCCTCCTCTCTCTTTCTCTCTCCCCCTCTCTCTCTCTCTCTATGAATTGATGCTTAAGGACTGAACAACAACTGTGAAGAATAATAACATCACAGAGATTAAAAAAATAAAGATGCCTCCATTATCACTTGATTGCTTGTAGTATAGATTGTTGAAGATGGAGATTTCATACTGCATATTTTTGAAGAGGGAGATGGCTTGTAGCAGGGTAGAGTGTGTTGTAGATAGAGATTATTTGATTTCAACAAATGGTATCAAAACTACTCCTCAATGCTGCTTCAGAAGAACTCGTATGCAAGAAACCATATTTTGAAGGGAAAGAGAAGAATACACAAAATTTGGGACAAAACTAGAGCTTTCTGAGGGAATGAAAAAATGCCCAGAAATAGGTATATACTTGTCCAAAAAAGATGAAAATTTACAATGAAAATCTTGAGTCAAAAAGGTGTCTCTGGGTTAAAAATAATCTCAAAATATGATGTGTACGTCATTTTATATCGTATTTTAACTTTCGCCTTTTTAAGAAGCGAGAATGAGATTGATTCTAATATATTTTAATGTTGAAAAGTCATGAGGGCATTAAAGAGTCATGTATCAATGATTGGCTCCGTTTTTAGAAAAAATAGAATTGTATTTTTTTAGTTATGAGGATTTTGAGAAAAAGTGACATTATCCTGCAGTTTGGGAATAAAATAATAGGTGAAATCTATTGAAAATACAAATACGAGATTTGCTTGATTGTAGAAGATCTCTTTTTATAATATTATTTTGGAATCTCTATTTAGAGAGAGAGAGGTGAGAGAAACCCCTTAAGGGGCAAAAAAGAGAGTCCATATTTCTCCTAATGGTAAAGTCCATGATCAGTCCTGAAGGCCGTTTTGACTTCATCTCCTGCCCGCATACGAATCTGATGGTAGCCAGAGCGCAAGTCAATCTTAGTGAAAAAGCATGCCCCTTTTAACTCATCTAGCAAATCATCAATCCGTGGGATGGATTAGCAGTTCTTCACTGTAATTTTGTTCAAATCTCTGTAGTCAATACACATGCGAAAGGAGCCATCTTTCTTTTTTACTAAGAGGACAAGGGATGCATAGGGGGAAGAACTTAGTTCAATGAAACCGATCTTGATTTGCTTTGCAACCTCTTCACGCTCACACTTGGAGAGTCTATACGGGGGTTTGTTATCACTGGCTTGGAATGGGGCTCTAGGTCAAGTGGGTGGTTCACTTGTCTCTTGGGAGGGAGGGATGTAGGCATCTGAAATAAGTCATTGTATTCCTCAAGTAAGGCTTGCCAGGCAGAGTCATATGATAATGTGGAGGGCTGATCATAATTGTCCTTATTTAATTGCAAAACAAAGATCTATGAGCATTTCTTAAACTCTTGTTTGAGTTGCTTTGTTGTAATGAGCTGAAAATCAGCATGATCTCGAACTCCCTCTAGGTGGATAGGTTGTCTATGCATCATAAACTCCATGTAAAGCTGAGAGAAGTCCATAGCAATTTTTCCCAATGGTTTCAGCCAATCACAGCCCAAGACAACATCAATGGAGCCCATATCTAGGACAATCAGATCAACCAGTGCCACATAATTTTCAGCCAAGCATAAGGAAACTGCAAGACATACATGTGTGCTGATTTCTTCTTCTTCTTTTGCTACTTGGACCTTCAAGGGGTGGTGTAATGCTATAGGAATACCTTTCAACTGGTCAATGGCTAATCTATCGACAAAACTGTGAGTGCTTCCACTATCCACAAGGATAAAAACATGCTTCCCATTGATACTGCCTTGAATGCGAAGGGTACTGGGGCTACACGAACCTGTCCAAGCATCCAAGGAGATTGAGCAAAGGGAAGTGGGAGGTGAGTGGAATGTTAAATCAAGTATCTGTGAGGGCGCACTACTTGGGTCAAAGGGAAACCCATCCTCCAGGTCATAGAACTGCTCATGATCAACATTGTTCGTGGGCTCAGTCTGGTCAATGGCAAGGTCATCCTCCTCATTGTGCCAATCTTCCATGACATACATGCTATGAACTTTGACCTTAGCTGTCTTGTAACGGGCATTTGGAGGCATGATCAACAGTGTACTTATCTCCACATTTAAAGCATAGGCCCTTTTCTTTCCGTTCCTTGATAACATTTGGGGAGATGAACCGTTGACTACTGGATCCATGGGAAGGTGATGCAGTGGATTGTTTATTTTCAGCATACCGATTTTCAGCAATAGAGCCCGATGCTGTCCCAAAAGTACCCATTTTTATTTCATTATGGAAGGCGGGGTAAGTGGATACTTTGGGGCTATTATTAGGCATAGAAGAGCCTCGAAAACCACCTCTGTATGGGGCCGATCATGAAGGGATGCGGGGAGGTCCAACACCTTGCTGAAAATGCTCATTCTTACGGTACTTTCTTGCATAACTCTCAGCTAGTTCAATTGCATCAAACAGTGTAGTGGGTTTTTGGGCCATGACATCAGCCGATAGACTCGATTCCAACCCATAGATGTACTTGTGCAATTTAGCATCATCACTGATGCTTTCCACATACATGGTCAAGTTCATGAATCGATTGGTGTAGTCACATACAATGAGGTTACATTGGTTAAGAGTGTACCATCTTCTTGCCAACCATTCTTTTTCCACAGGGGACACAAAAACTTGGACCATATGCATTTTGAAATCTTCCCAATCAATGAGCTGTTGATTCTCCCGATTGATATAGCACCACCAAGTGTGGGAAAAACCTTCCAAGTGGAGAGAAGTGCGGGGGTAGATGTTGAAGTAGGACTCCAACTTGGACGTCCATTCTTCCAGGTCAGATGGTGACGGGGATTGCCCATTGTACTTTGTGAGAATGACCTTGTAATGCAAATCATAGGGGCCATACTACCCATGAAATCCTTACTGTCCATGCATCCTGTGGTGGCCATACATGCCCTGCTGCCCATACATCCCTTGTGGTGCATTTAGCCCATGTTGTCCATTATAGCCATGCTATCCATGATTGCCAGGCTGGCCATTTGTACCATATTGTCTTGGATGGGGCTAATTCATATGTGGTGCATGGAGGCTCCTAGGTAGAGTGGGTGAAATTCGACCCAAGGTGGGAGAAGGCCTCAAGTGAATGTTAACGGCATGGTGGACAGGGGAATTCAATAGGGGCTCATCATGCATATAAGAGGGTTCCCCGATCTCATAAGTAGAAGGGGAAATTCCCTTAGCGCCAAGTATACCCTGTGGTTCATGTGACAATTCCTTATGTGGAGGGCATCTAGACTCATGTCTAGAGTCATCGGTCTTCTCTTGGGATGAAGCGGTTGTTAACTGAGCAACAAGAGCAGTGAGCTATTCCAAGGTCTGTTGGGTCTTTAAGTTTGAGATAGCCATGTGTTCGATCACTTCATCAAACTTAGACATCATCTGGCAGTGGTTGGTGACCATATCATTGTGGTATTCCATATGATGGAGCTCATGCTGAGAGAGAGTGTGATTAAGAAGGGCATACGGGTCCGTTTCAAGCATTTCCTCCTATATGTCACCATGGTAATCTTGCGCTGAGCTTGGTTCGTCATTCATGGAGATCCGGGAGTCTCTAATTTCCCTCTGGAGTTCCTCTTGGGCCTTGCTTTTGCCTTTCTGGCCAGCCATCTGGATGCAGTCCATAGGACCTGCTGTCAGTAAAAATGATGTAACTCTTAGTAGGAAAATCTGACTGAGGTTTTGGGCTCAAGTCGGAGGGGATGATGGCCTCTTCAAGATGAGCTATTAACCTTTATGACAAAAAATGATCAGAATTTTCTATAAGGATTTTACAGTGCCTGTCCTGGAGCGGTCTGCAACCTGTCCACAGTGACCCTAGTGCACAAAAATGGGCATAACTTTCACACCGTAACTCTGATTGGGGAGATTTTTGATTCAAAAACACAATATTAGTGAGTTTGGGAATCTCCCAATTCCCATTTTTTGAATACTAAAAAGGTGGCACCCGAATAACATGCCCATAAGTTTCTCAAAACTATATGATGTGACCTATCATTGGAAAGCATTTGAAAAATGGAATCTATTGAGCTATAGATTGCTCAATTTGGAGTTATAGTGTTCAAGTTATGACAAATCCAAAGATTTGACTCCATGTCCCAAACTAATGAGAAATTCCCATATTCCCTAATATGGTGCTCAAACCGGAGCGGATGAAGCCCTCTTTGAGATGAGCTATAGGGTTTACCCCCAGATTTAGGATAGAATTTTCTACAATGGAATCTTTATGACACTCCTGCAAGACTATGGCCAAAAACACTGCATGTCCCTTAGTGCCAATGTCTTACATGGGTTGTAGGGCATAGGTCAAGGGGCCTAATCTGAAACATCAATAGCATCTTGAGCATACTGAACATAATCTCGAGCATCATTGTATACCCATCAACTCTGCCATTCATGCATAAGTACCTTAACTGCCATACATCTCCATTGGCTGCATGTACCTCAAGTGGCATACATGGGTGCCATTATCATTAGGGGGTATCCAAGGGGGATCATTGGGGCAAGGAAGTGGGGCTTATGGAAGTACCTACACTTGCAAACAAGTATTGGGCTCCAGATCACCGGGAGGTGGGCAAAGTTCCCCCCGGGCCGGGTTGTGCACCCCTTCAGGGTCTTAAGTGGTAAGGGAGGGTCACCTCTCTTTTGTCTTACCACCTCACCTGGCATCGGCCTTTTTCCTCAGCCAGGATATACATGGTAGACATTTTTAATTAGCAATCAGCATGAGATACATTGGAAAGAAGACATTGGGCCTTTTCATGAGATGCAAGGAATGATGAAGGTTGGGGTAGGGGTTACCTTGGTAGTCTAGTGACTCATTGGCTGCTACTTACCCAACTTACAATGGCTAATATTCATCCAAGATCATAAGACAAAGTAGGGGTTAATGTCAGTCATTACAATGAAATTCGAGAAGAGGTATGATGCTTATGTGCAATCTTGAATCTCTCCAACAATGGATTAAGCTCAGTAAGTGGCTAAATTGAGAGATTAAGATCAGAGTGGCATACCTCTTTAATTCGAGAAGAGGTATGATGCTTGTGTGCAATCTTGAGTCTCTCCAACAATGGATTAAGCTCAGTAAGTGGCTAAATTGAGAGATTAAGATCAGAGTGGCATACCTCTTTAATGCTTGTGACAACCGTTGAAGCCCAAATCATCATGATGCCGCTTGCTCCATTGATCAAGTCCGGTTGTTGGTTGGGCATCCATAGAAGAGTGCTTCAGCATTTGAGTGCTCTTGCTGATGAAGAAGGCTCCCAAGCTTATCCCCGAGCTTGAGCTTCAAGAATGGGAAGCTTCAAGTGAAGCTTTCATGGTTGCCCGCAAAGCTCCCATGCATGTTGAGCTCAATGGCTTAATCCGGGAAAGAGGAATCCTTCACGGGCTGAAGGGGTTGTGTGGTTGAGCTCTCCAAGTCAGAGAAAGCTTCAGTTAGGAGAATCCACGACTGCCCCAAACTGTTTCAAACAGTTCTAGTTGTTGTCCACCATGGAAGTTGATTCCTGGGAGCAAAGGTGCTAAAGGGGGAAGGCCAAGTGTTGGAATAGTGCCCTGGAGTGGCAAGGAGGGGGGGCAGCAAGAGGGGAAGTGGCAGGAGGGCTAGGGAGGAGCAGGACAACCAACACCAAATGCACTGAAAATTGTGGGGCTGTCCTGTAGGCCTCCTGGACAGCAAATCTCCCCAGTCCACCCCTTGATCGGGAGCTTGGGAGGTCAAGGAAGAAATCTCGGGGTTGATTGATGTCGAGAAGCACCCTCAAGTCAAATTTCTTGGGGTTTCTTTGGGATGGCAGCCATGACAGCTTGCAGGAGAAGAGAGAGAAAGAGGACTGAGGCAAAAGTAACTGAGGTTTTGCCTTCTTCCAACTCTTAGGACTCTAAACTTGGTCTGGAACCCTTAAAATTTGCATGAAAAGAAGTGACGACCTACTATTTTAACCGTTTTACCTCCATATATATTTGAGTCTCTAGCCATAGCTCATGCTTGCTCCAAAAAGCTAAAGTTAACTACAATCCTTCTTGCTGTACCTGTACATGTAAGCTGAGTAACTAGGATTTTTGGGATTTGAAAAGGGATAAAGGGGAAAGAGGAAAAGGACCAAATCCTGAAGCTCTGATACCACTTGTAATGAAAGAAGCTGAGGGGAGAGAGAAGGAGAGCTGAGGAGAGAGAAAGAGAAGAAGAAAAAGAAGGAAAAAGACTAGAAGAGGAGAGAGAAAGATAGAAAAGAGGAGAGAAGGGAGAAGGAAGCCATGGAAGCTGGAGATGAAGGTGAAGAGTATGATCTTGATAATAACTGGTTGCCCTAATCTGGGGCTCTTACACCTTAAATACCCCAGTCAGTGTGACAGGGTGTCTAAACCCTAATCGGTGTGTATCTCACTTGTTACACTTATTATATTTAGTTTGTTACACATACCTACAATTGGCAAAGATATAGCGCCAGTCAATTAATGTAGTCGGTTATGCACTATTTGACTTAGAAAGCCACTTTCCTTTATGTTGTATCTTATCTATACTTTGTGTACATTGTATAGTGTGTGAAAGAAGAAAAAGAAATCAGCGAGAAAACGTTTTGGCCTCCATCTCTCTTCTTGTGTTCTTGAGTGAGCTTCCTCTTGTGTATATAGTGTGTGTTTGGCGCAACACCTTAAGCAAGTCCCCTCACCATGCGATTCTTGACATGGTATCAGAGCTGCGCCACTGAGAGAGGCTAATTTTGAAGGCTGAATTGAAGGAGAAGAAGCAAGGTTCGAGCAAGCAAGCAACGGGTAAGAAGCTCTCCCATTCTTCCACTCTCTCTCTTGGATAGTGCATGTGGAGGCACCAGAAGCAGGGTAGAGCAAAAATCTCAGATTGCTATGAGATTTGGTGTGAAAGCAGAGCACTGTATACTGGATTTTTCGTAATTATTTTGGGCATCTGAGCACATTTCAGGCCTTGTTTTAGAGCCGCAAGGTTGCGGACATCAATTTCAGGGTACACTATGATTTTGGTTGCATTGACCAAAAGTGGGTGCACAGGTTACAGATTTTGAATCTGTAAGTTTCGAGGTGTTTTCAAGAAGAAAACATAAGGTTTATCTGCAAATAGGTTGCAGATTATATGTACTATTGAGCAATCAGTGAAAAAGGTTGCTTGGTGTATTGATGTGCACGTGTTGTGAAAGATTGCAGAAGACTAGCTTGTTGTGTTGTATCCTTGTTTGTGATAATGGTAGAGAATAGTGGAAATCCCATTATTGAGAAGCTTGACAAGAACAACTACCCTTCATGGAAGTTCCGTGTGACGAACTTCCTCATTGGAAAGGGCCTTTATGAGTTTGTTTTAGGTGAAGAAAAGGAGCCAGATTTGGATATCCCTCCAGATAACCAGTACATCACCTTTTTATCTTTCACATTCCATTCTTTCCATGCTTTTACTTCATCTGTAGTCATTGATAATACAATGTTGGGACATATCAAGAATGTAGAAACTTCAAATGCAGCTTGGATAATTTTTTAGAACATGTTTTCAGTAAATACAAAGGCACGAAAGATTCAACTCAAGCAAGAGTTGAATGCCTTGAAGAAAGGAAAAATGTCTGTCAACGAGTATGTGTTGAAGGTGAGGAGCATTGCAGATGCTTTAGCAGCGATTGATGCAATGCCTAATTATGATGATTTGGTTTCTTCCACTTTGAGTGGCCTTAACAATGAGAAGGCATGGAAATCATTTGTTACTTCAGTATATGTATGGAAGCCATTTCCAGATTTTGGTGAGTTGATCTCTCTCATGATTACTGAAGAGATCAATATGTAGGGTGACTCATCTTAAAAAAATGGTGAATAAGTTCAAGCATTTTACTCAAGTTCAGGAAGGCAACGTGGTAGATCCTCTTCGAGAGGCCGTGGTATGGGACATGCTGGCAATAACCAACAAAACAGGTTCAATCAGCAATTTGGTTAAATGCAGGTTTCAAGAGGCTAAGGAAACTTTAGAGATAGGGAGAGCTCTAGAGGAAGAGGTGGATGGCAGAATAGAGGTTCTAGAAACTCTGATATTGTTTGCCATTATTGTGGCAAAACAAGCCATATTGCAACCCATTGCTATTCTAAGAAGGATGATATTCATAGTGGTAAATTGCAGCAAGGAAACTACGCATCTTCACGACAAAATGAAGAAAAAAATGAGCGTATGTTTGTTATGCAGCATATGATGAATGCAGTTACAGGAAAGGGGACACATGATTATGTATGGTATGTCGATTCAGGTGCATCTAATCATATGACTAGTCATGTTGAATGGTTTGGAGAGATGCACGACCTACAAAATCCAGGTTATGTGCAAATAGGTGATGATTCATGGCACCCAATTTCACACATTGGAAAGGTTCCCTTGTCCTTGTATGATGGCCAGACAAAGAGTCTAACAGATGTATTACATGTGCCATCAATCACAAAGAATCTAGTGTCTGTTGGCCAAATGGTAGAGTAGGGATTGAAAGTCTGATTCAATGCAAAAGGTTATTTTGTAAAAGACTTTAATGATAAGTGTAGGTTGGTCGCAAAAGGAAGTAGAGTTGGCCAAATGTTCACTTTAGATGCTGGATATTCCTGCAATGGATGCTACTAGTATGCTAAAGGAAAAGGAGTAGTTGCAGATATTGAAATATGGCATAAACGTATTGGACATGCAAATGTGCAAAGGTTGAAATTAACACAGTCCAGAGGATTAGTTACAGGGTTGCCTTCTTTTAGAGTTGCAGAATTGCATAAAGTCTATGAAGCATGCCAGTTTGGTAAGCAAGCAAGACAACCCTTCTCGCATGACAGAGAAGTGAGTAGAAAAATACTTGATGTAGTGGGGGCCTACACAGAATGTATCTCTTGGTGGTAGCAAATACTTTGTCACATTTATTGATGACTGTTCAAGGAAGTTATGGGTATACTTCATGAAGGAAAAGATTGATGTGTTTGAGCACTTCAAATCTTTTAAGGCAACTGTTGAAACAGAAATAGGCTTAAAAGTGAAGTACTTGAGATCAGAAGGAGGGGGAGAGTTCCTCTCTAATGAGTTTACTGGCTTCTTGAGGACTCGTGGGATAAAGAGGCAATTTACTTGTAGGTATACCCCACAGCAAAATGGGGTTGCAAAAAGAAAAAATAGGCATATTGCAGAAGTCACACTGGCATTAATGGCAAGAAGCCCAATGTATCGCACTTAAAAGTATTTGGATGTGTTGCATATGTTCATGAGCCATATGAGTTGCACAAGAAGCTTGGATGGGCAGCTGGTATGCACCTGATGGCGATGTATTACATGATGATAATGATCAGGACATCTATGTGTAGTAAGAAAAACAAGAATCGTGAAGTCTTAGTGGACTAGAAACATCATCTGGTACTATATCTACAGTGAGCCCTTGGTCTGGGAGACTAAGGAGTAGCCCCACATCTTCAAGTGGATCTATAAGTGTTGCAAGGGGAAGGACAAAGGAAAGAAGAAAGTACTCGATGGTAATGATGCATCTACCAATCATTTGGGATTTGACGGAGATACTAGTGGTTCAGAGAGTTTGGATGATGAGCTTGGTATTTCCTTCAGTCAGGACACCAAGCGTACAAAGAGCTCATAGTAATGTAAATACTCCATTGAGTGATCCGATGGTATGCAAATCTAGCATGGTTAGATACCCTGTTAAAAGATTTAGTTTTGAAGGTTATGGAACTCACCATTATGCTTATATGGTGAAACTAGTTGAGGATGTTGAGTCCACTTGTTTTAAGGATGCTATTGGTCATGCTCATTGGGATGCAGCAATGGATGAGAAGATGGCTGCTAGAAGCCAATAAGACTTGGAATTTGGTATCCTTACCTAAGGGTAAGAAAGCTATTGGCTATAAGTGGGTTTACAAAGTCAAGCATAATCTAGATGGTTCGGTTAACAGGTATAAAGCTAGGCTGGTTGTAAAAGGCTATGCTCAAACATATGGCATAGATTATGAAGAGACATTCAGTCCAATTGCTAGGATGGAAACTGTTAGATGTGTGATTGCCTTGGCAGCAGCCAAAGGTTGGAGTTTGTAGCAAATGGATGTTAAGAATGCCTTCTTGCATGGTGAATTGCAAGAAGAAGTGTATATGGAGCAGCCAGTAGGTTATGAGGATTTAGAGCATCCCACATATGTGTACAAGTTAAAGAAGGTGCTCTATGGGCTAAAGCAAGCACCTAGAGCATGGTCTGACAAGATTGGAGAGTATCTTGTCAATACTGGATTTTGTATTTCTAATGCTGATCACTCACTTTATGTGAGAAAGGGAGATGCAGGTTTGGTCATCATAGTTATATATGTGGATGACTTGATTATTATAGGTTACAGTGACAATGGGATTGCTGAAGTTAAGGACTTCTTGAAGAAGAAGTTTGAGATGAAAGATTTGGGTGAGCTGAGATACTTTCTTGGTAATGAGGTGATCAGATGTGATGATGGTATATGGCTATCCCAAAGGAAATATGGCTTGGATATGTTATCCAAGTATGGTATGATAGCATGTAAGCCTCTTTCAGTACCATTGGAGAAAAATGTGAAGCTGAGTGCTGATGTTGGAATTGAGATAGGAGACCCTACTATGTTGAGGAGGATAGTAGGGAGTTTGATTTACATGACTATCATAAGGCCAGGCTGGAGCTATGCTATTGGTCTTGTTAGTCAATTTATACAGATGCCTAGAAAGCCTCATTTGGATGCAATAGTTAGATGTGTATTGAGGTATGTGAAGTCCACTTTACATTATGGACTTTTTTATAAGGCAGGTAAGGATGTACAAGTCTTTGAATACACAGATGCAGATTGGGCTGGTAGCATGTCAGACAGAAGATCTACAAGTGGATTCATGTTTTCCCTTGGTAGTGCAGCAGTTACATGGAGCAGCAAAAAGCAACCTACAGTTACCTTATTGAGTACAGAGGCTAAGTACAGAGGTGTTGCTATGGCAGCATGTGAGGTGGTATGGCTGCAAAAGTTATTAGGTGATTTGGACGTGCAAGGAGATGGTCTAGTTTTCATTCATTGTGACAACATGAGCAGCATATAGCTAGCTAGGAATCTACTGTTTCATGCTAGGACAAAACACATTGAGGTGCACTACCACTTTGTGAGAGAGAATGTACTTGCAGGAGAGATTGACTTGGTATATATCAGCACACAGGATTAGATAGCTGACATTTTCACAAAGGCATTGGGTGTAGAGAAGCTTCAAAAGTTTCAAAGCTTACTTGGAGTTGTAGAGATAGAATTGAGCTTGAGATGGAGTGTTGAGATGGCAAGCTCTACACGTGCGGACATTGATGATGGACTGCCTAGCTAGATGGTTCCGCACGTCTATACTTAGCACGTTGGTGGTCATTATGACACTCACATGGCCACTGACTTATCACTTATTATATTTAGTTTGTTACACCTACCTACATCTGGCAAAGACATAGCGCCAGTCGATTAGTGTAGTCGATTATGCATTGTTTGACTTAGAAGGCCACTTTCCTTTATATTATATCTTATCTATACTTTGAACATTGTATTGTGTGGAAGAAGAAGAAAAAAATCAGCAAGCAAACCTCCATCTCTCTTCTTGTGTTCTTGAGTGAGCTTTCTCTTGTGTATACAGTGTGTATTTGGCGCAGCACCTCAAGCAAGTCCCCCCACCACGCGATTCTTGGCATCCTAAACACACCAAATGACCTCACACAGCCTTTTGGCCAAAAGTGTCTAGGTACTATAAATGATTCTTCTAACTGCTACATTTATAGATGCAATTTTGGATTGTAATCCAACTAATTACCCCTCTCAACTCCAAAAAAGGGAGTTTTCCACACATAGGTGACTCTCTCACCTCAAATCCATACATAAAGAGCACATGACTATAGTGGCCCCTATGGCTCTCCTACACCCTAGGGATTGGCCCCATGATATTTATTGTTGTAAGAGACTTTTCATAACCTCACATAATCTTTTTTCAAAGAATAAACACGCTAACCTATGGCTAGGGATCCTCTTTCACTTCATGTAGTTGCATTCCAATACCATGCTTTTATGCGCTTTCCATATAAGGTGGAGTGCTCTAAAGTACACAAACAAATGAAAAACAAAATCGTGTTCCATGTGCATAATCATATTTTTTTGTGCTTTGCACAATACATATTGGGATGATGTAGAAGATAGCACCAAGAAAACCCGAGCTACTATCTTCCTTACACTTAAAAAATTTGATCTATATGCATATAAAAAAGATAAAGAAATCAATACATTTAATCCCATTTTTTCCTTCTCACCACCTCTTATAGATAGATTTTGTAAGCATTGTCATATTCTTAAGTATACAATGACATAAGAAAAACCACATGGGAATGCACCTTAACACACAATATGAGGCCACGTTGAAGCAATCTCCATGCCATGGAATCCATACAAACATTGCATAAACATATATCTATTATTCCACAATATCAAGATCCATCTAATCATTCAATTTTCCTTAAAACTCTGTTTTCCTCAATTTTACTCATATGAATGCTTTTTAAAAACCAATTATTATTATAAAAAACACACTAATCAAGCATTTAGAAAATATTTTTTTACTTTTTTCTTAACAAGAATGTTTTATATACACATACACCATTCATTTTTCTTTTCAAGTAAAACAAGGCTTACCCCTAAATATTCTATAAAATTACTTTTTTTATTATTTTGAGATTTCTTAGATAATTATTTGATGCTTCACATGGTCGCTAACAACTATCTTCACGCTTTCTCACTTCATTGCTTCTTGCATTATATCAAGCTTCTATATCCCTTTCTCCCTCTTCCTCTTATCCATATGAACACCCACTATGAGGAGAGAAAAGGAGGAGAGAGAAATATTAAAAACTAATATTTTCATAGAATGCATCAATTCAGGTACTTCTTGTAGATGAAGAGTGAAGAAATTCAAGAATCCATAGCCAAGAATTCTCCATGTGTCTCAAACAGTTGCAAAATCCCAAAATCATGAGAAATGAGGGGGCACCAAAGATGCTTTTTGTGGCTTTTGAGCTCTTTATCACCTAATTACTAATTATCTAGATCATTTCCTACATATTCACACTATCGATAAGTGGTTTCTTTAAAATCAGAGAGGCAAACAAGCTTGGATTTAAGATTTGAAGATACTGCCATATTCCTGGTATCGTTTTCTATTAACTTGGCTTCCTAGATGTTATTTTTGGATCAGGTAACTACTCTGTCTCTAATGAACTTCAATTGACAAATGTATGCTTCCAACACAACTCTATTTTTTGTAACTTTACTCAATTTTACCCATATGACCACCTTTTACAAACCAATCATTATTATAGAAAACATGTTGATTAAGAATTTAGAAAATATTTTTTTGATTTTTGCTCAAAAAGAATTATTTGTATGCATATACACATTTTATTTTTTCTATCTTCAAATAAAATGAGACTTCTCATAAAATATTCTATAAAATTACTTTATTTTTATTATTCTGAGATCACTTAGGTATCTCATTGATGCTCCACGTAGCCACTAACAACCACCCTCACGCTCCATTAATTGCATCATATCACATTTTGGTACCTCTTTCTCCTCTTCCTCTTAGCTCATATGAGCATCCACTACTATGAGGAGAGAGGAGAAGATAAAAAGACTAAAAACTAGTCTTTTTATTAGAATGCATCATTTCAAGTGCTTCTCGTGGCAATGGAGAGAAAAGGAAATAAAAAATCCATAGCCAAGAGTAGTCCTTGCGGCTCAAACACTTGCAAAATCCCAAAATCATGAGAAATGAGGAGGGACCAAAAAAATGTGGCCCCTCTCCCCTCATCATGATGTTTTTTGTGGCTTTTGAGCTCTTAATCGCCTAATTACTAATTATCTAGTTCATTTCTTGCATGTTCACACCATTGACAAGTGGTTTCTTTAAATTTAGAGGGACAAATGAGCTCATATTTGAGATCTAAAGGTACATCCATGTTCTTAGCACCATTTTCTATTAACTTGGCCTTCTGGACACTATATCTAGCCTCTAGATCAAGTAGTTGCTTTATAACACTAAAACTGTACCTCCTTAAATGGATTGTCTAACAAACTCTGATTAATGAACGGATGCTTCTAACACGTTTTCAGGCCACCCACTTTTACTTAGAAAAATTTTATGCCTCTTATTACAATGATACAAGACATGTCACGGACAAGGATCATGCAGCCAAAAGGAACCAGAGGAAGCCGAAGTCAAAAAATGAATGAAGAAGCTCATTCTACCCAGGCAACAAAAGTGGAGGAGAAGGCAAGCTTTTAAAAAAAATAGGAGACCACTGAATATTCCAACAAAGTGCTCTCAAGAATGAAGGAAAGCACTGAAGATTCTAGCAAGGTGCTCTCAAGGACGAAGGGGAGCACTGAATATTCCAACAAGGTGCTCAAGAAAAACGTGGAAAAGCACCAAATATTGTACCAATGCTCTCTGCACTTCGAAAATTTGAAAGCCTGATTACACACAATGCACAGAAAAGAGCAACACGCATGCACTAAGTGAACTAAAATTGAGGATTGGCTATCAATAAAAAGGAACACATTCATACCTAATTAACAAAACGAACCCACCAATAGGAGACGACACTCAGGCCTAGATAGGGAATAAAGTTACCCTGATCAATAGAGCCAAGTGATAGACACAACACAAAAGGCTAGACACATCAAAGGAGCAACACCATTGGCAGCACAATGCTACCCGACCTGATCAACCTCATCAACAACTTGGTGGAGTAGGAAACCATAGACATGGCTGAACCCAATGTAAACCGTGAAAATGAGGTGCTTGACCTAGGAGATTTCCCGGTCAAAATCTAGCAAATGGTGAATGCATACAATGCACAAACCAAGGTAGACCACCATGGCAGACCATCAAAAGACATCATACCAGACCTTGAAGAGGAATGAAAGCTGATGTACAAATTCTTGCAAGGCATAGTAGAATACCACCAGCAAAAACAAGCTAGGAGATTGCAACACAACATAGAAATGTGATAAGTCCACCACATGCTAGCTCCAGCAAATAGAAACTGAAAAGGACCAAATGTAGAGAGGGAGAGAGCACTAGAGGCAGCCTACTCAGACTTAACTCTGAGTAAGCTTCTCACGAAGTGACTGATAGAGAATATATCAGTAGAGCAAAGTGTTGCAACACTAGCAACATCATTGCTTGTAGAATTAGGAGTTAACCAAGGCTCCAAGAGCCAATTGAGAATCCCTATGGCTGAGAAACAACTAGACAAAAGCAATGACTCGTATAGTTTTGTAGAGCAATTTGAGCAGGTCTGTGAGGCTAACAGCCTCACGGATCTTGCCTAGCACTCACAAGGACGGATGTGGTACACCGCTTAGTGCAATGACTTCAACACCCTCAAGACTCTCTTCATCAAGCGGTTCTCTGAGGCTAGATACTATGACAACCTCATAGTTAGATTGATGAATGTCAAGTAAAAGGACAAGGATGATATTTGAGACTATGTCACCCATGTGCGGAGTCTTTTAAAGAGAATCCAAGTTTCGCAGAGAGACCTAGTAGACTCCGAAGTGAAGAGATTTACAATGCCCTGGTGAGAAACTCAACTGTGCAAAGGGATGTGCTAACTAGGGTCTTCAAAGAAGCCATATAAGTGGATAGATGATCTACTCAAAGACAAGAACTCAAGACCCACAACCCAAGACATCACTACTCCTGGAACCTCGGGAAAAACTCTGATCGCTAGTGATGGATCCAACCAAGGCACCCAAGACAAAGAAAAGAATGTCAATCAGAGCCAGAAGTTGGCAGACATGAAGCTAGAGTTGACCAAGTTGCACGAGATAATGAGAAGGCCTATGGGTCACATGTCTAATGTGTGTATTGTTTTGGAAACCACCTCCTAGCTAAGTCTCAAGACCCAAGATCTCGACCTTGCACCAACTGCAGTAGATTTGGCCATGATGCCATGTACTGCATACTACCATGGAGACTCCCATATTTGCAATCTTACATCCAACCTTACATAGGGAATAGACCTTTGAATTTCTTTTGGAGAGGAGTCCCATTGGCCCTCCCAGCACCTGGATACAAAGCCAACCACCCCTAGGATAGAGATCAATCCCACAGGAATACCTAGGCTACATGGATCTTACATAACCCATCCACCAAGAGCGATGCTCCAGTCCACTATGTGGAGAAGCCTAACGATAAGGAGCCCTATGTAAACCCTTATGTCTCATATGACAAAGAGGGAAATCTAGTCCTCATGGACTATCAGCCAGTGTCAGTGATGGCATTAGGAAGGCGAGAGGCAAAGGCTAAGGAAGGCAGACCCAAGAACTTAGGGGACAAGGAACCGCATGTGGGAAATGACAAGTAGTCAGATGAGGACGAGTCTGACGATGAGTACGAAAACTATTGTTCCTCCAATGATGAGAGTGGAGAAAAGATCGACACAATAGAGTATGACACAGAGGGGCATGAGATTGAACAAATATAGGCAGACTCCAAACCACAAAAAAGAGCCTCTTCGCAATCGCAAAAGGAATCACAAAAATGGGTTGCAATCACACCTAGTTGGAGCACATAGTAGCTATTGATTACAAATGAGTGGGTCTTTCCCAGCCAAGTTCCGCCCCAATACTCAAAATGGAATCACCATTTGAGCTACAACCCCCTGGAGAAACTTCCTCTTCTAGTGAAGACAGAGAGTCTGACTGTGAGTCGAAGGTAAACTCAAACGGAGAGTTTGACTCTGAGTTAGAGGTAAGCACCAAAGGGGACCTACTAGTTCACCTAAGGCACCAAAGGTTGAAGGAGGAAAGAGGAAATAGCCTAGGGATTCACAAGCTGAGGAGCAAAGCAAGCTACAAGACCTTCCAAAATGATTCACAAGATTTAGGAAAGGTGAGAGGGTAGTGGTCTTGGCCAAGGGCCAAAAGACGAGGGCAAGCAAGCAAACTTATAGAAGGACCCACCAAAGTCAAGGAGGCCAAGGGAGACACCCTGACCTATTTTTATGGCCGACGACTTGATCACAAAAGAGAATGCAACTCTCATTACTCTCTTGCAAGAAGACAAAGACATATTCACCTGGTCCCTCAATGAGCTAAGAGGGGTAGATCTGAGTATAGTGACTCATAACATCCCAACGACATCTAATGCAACGTCGGTCAAGCAATGACCGTATCCAATGAACCCCAAACATGCTCACACTGCCAAGGAGGAAATAGATAAGCTACTGAGAGTAGCATTCATTTATGAGTGTAATATTCCACGTAGGCATAGGACTCTACCCCCTTTTAATAATAAAAAATTATACGAAATTTTTTTTACGTCCCCCTATCGATGTTGCAACTGGCGAAGGGAGGGGGAGATCAAGTACGAGATAGCGAAGCTAAAGAAGATGATGATCATCTTCACGAGGTTGATGATAAAATCCATGGGGGGAGGGGCACACATGTGCCACCTCTTCCCCCCCACATAAACTGCATGACGGTGGCCCAACTTTGACTGCCTAGAAAGGAGGAGAGGGCCTCCATCACATCCCCCCTGGAAGTGGGCATATTCCACCTCTTTCCCCCCCCTGCTCAAAGAGAGAGTGTGTGAGTGAGAGAGTGATTGAGAGAAAGAGGGTGAGAGAGAGAGAGAGAGAGAGAGAGAGAGAGAGTGTGTGTGTGTGTGTGTGTGTGTGTGTGGCAAAGAGAGAGAGAGAGAGAGAGAGAGAGAGAACCTTCTAGAAGGTTCTCCTTCTCTTCCCCTCCTTAGAGGGTGACCACACACTCCTTCCCTTCCCCGAGGACTTAATCCCTACCCCACGATTTTTCCCCCCTTTTTGCCATCCACTTGAGCAACAAGCTACTAGGATTCCAATACATGTTGTGCCTAGAAGAAAGGAAAATCAAGGATGGCTTCCAAGCGGAGAATGTCACATGCAAATGAAAATCCCACAACCTGTAGCGAAACTTCGAGCAAGGATATCACCGCCAATACAACTACAATACCAAATATAAATAGTACATTTCCAAGTTGTAGTTGCTTGCTTTGATTTCCCCATGGGATACATCAGGAATGTACTATGCTGCACTAGAATAGGTCATTGAAAAGGATAAATCTCATCTTAAATATTCGAAGATGAAGTTGTGAAGTGCTTGTATCAAGGGAAGTTAATTGCACCTAGTTGCTATGCAACAAATCCATGCATAGCATAAGTAGCATATAAGATTCTAAAGTATTAAGCATCGATAAGTCTTCAATTAGTCTTTACCTAGGACAATATTGTTTAAGGTTCGCAAGGTTACCTTGAGGGTTATGCACATAGACAGTACATGCTTGTGAAAGATTATATGAAACATACACTAATGGTACATGAAATGATATTGCATTAAAAGTCTTGCATCCATTCCTATGAAGGTTTCGCAATTAAATAACAGTTAAAGAGTACCTTGTGCTACCAAACCATGAATTGATTACAACTTGCACAATAAATTTGAGAATTATTTTACATTGAAATATGGTCTTGCATCATATAGGAGTTACAAATTTGTCTTGCATTCCTTGCCTTGGGAGAAAGAAAGATAAAGTCAAGTTAAAAATTCCGCATAGTATTGCACTAGGGAAAGGCTAAAATATAAATGTCACTTAGAGAAGAGGCATAAATACTCTTACCATATTGATTATCTTGCATTGAAATTATAGGACTTATGTCTTGTACAATTGTAGGAGACCTCACCATACGCCTTAGCCGAAGGAAGGAAGTGTTAAGAAACATTTTGCATATTATCACTCTTATATCCTAGGGGGGAGAGCGAATACGAGGATGGAAATGTTATCGTGTATATTCTTACATTGTTTGGAAAAATAACCTTGGTTTTGTGGTTAATCGAACAACTTCCTAAAAACTTTTTATTCAATTGATTGTTGGATTGTCGTTTAGATTATTATTCCAAGTGTTTGTGATTGATGGTAAATTCATTGCAGGGTTGTGTGATGACAAGTTGCCATGGGATAAAGGAATGTTTTCTTGGAAAAAGATATTAGGGATGACTTCCTTGACTATAATTGGTTCTTAGATGATTTAATTAAGGAAAGGATATTTGCACAGGTCGATCATCTCCAAGATCGCACTACGAAATAAACATGGAAAGGGTAGTGCTCAATTCATCGGCCAAAGTTCGAGTGGTGAAAATGCCAACCATGGAAACCGTATTTCACTCCTAGGTAGCTTGTGGGTCAGGTGGAGCTCTAGACACCCCTTGCCAAGTCCGAAACGGAGTTGAAGACTGCCATGGTCATCCCAACGTCTGTGACATTGGAGATCCTATTCTAGATAAAGGATGGAAATTGTGGTGCCATGTGATTTGGATGAGTTACCTCTACAGGGAAAAAGGGACATGTAATTTCTCCTGTATGGGTAGGAGGCAAAGATTAACTTGAAGATAAGTTAAGGAACTTGTTTTTCAAAAGGACTGCTTCCTCTATATTCGCATCAGTGCTATAAGTTATGCAAACGAACCCTATTCCCTAGAAGGCTTAATTAATGAAGTTGATTTTAAATGTCACACATAAATGTGATAGGACCTAATTAAATAACTAAAGAATTCCTATTGAGGGAAGTGGGTGGCAAAACCTCGACAGTATGGTAGGATGGTCCTAAAGGACTAGGAGGCTTCTCACCAAGATTTATCGACGACGAACCTTATAAATTTTTAGGTTAGAACCCGAATTCATACCATTTTAGGGTACCGGAATGGGACTATGCCCTACAAGTAGAGAGGTTGAGAGGCACATCCCTTTTGTTTCCCATTCTCTTTAAACCAAGTACGGCATAAGCCTCCTTCAGCTTGGGTATCTCTACGTAAAGTAGGATGTCCAGGACCCAACACTAGAATGCTGTCAGGAGACCTTAGCCACTAGGTACCCAAATTTTAGGTCGATCGCAGCAGGTTCGGCCGCGGACATTCCATTGCGGGGCAGACTCGAGAACCCTAAATGCGACAAACCCCATAACATTCCATGGGAGTGCCATTTGGCATCGCTTAGATTCATCTCTCGATGGACCGCTAAAAACGTGCTTGGACAATCGATAGGTAGGCACATTACAATTGGTATCACAGTGAAACTCCGTAATGATATATGATTGATTAATGTATGGTTCATAGACATACCCTAAATGGAATAACCTAAGTGGTATGGCTTGATTGTCATGCACCTTCTGCACCCACGAATACTGACATGCAAGAGAAGAAATTCATTCTCAAGCAGATTAAGGCACCCGAGTTTGGTGGAAAAGGCATAAACGACTCAATGGAAGCAGAGATATGGATTGAGTCGATGAATGAATATTTCTCTGACGCAGGAACTACTTCTGCCAATCAAGCAATGATAGCCAAACTCAAGTTAACTGGTCAGACGCTCGAATATGGTGGAAGCAGTGATGCAAAGTTCAAGGTATTTTTGAAGCCGCTGTCACTTGGGTTCCAGCTGAAAGATGTTGTACATAGGCGATACCTTCGGCCAACCTACCAGACTTTGAAGATGAATGAACCTTCAAGTTAAAGCAGTTGGAATTAACCTTGGAAGCTTACTATTCAAACTTTCTATCCCTACTAAAATACGCACCACCTATGGATATTGTGCAATAAGTATCCAAGTTTTGCCATGGCCTGGACACTCCTCTGAACCACCGTCTTGAAGTAATGCGTCCAACGGACTTGCAAGATGCATTACTTTGAGAAAAGCCAATCATCCCAGAACTCAAATTGAGAAATTGTGACAAAGATGATTCCAGAGATCATGACAAGAGATACCACATGTGTGGAGAGATAGGGCACATCCATAAGAGATGTCCCAATCGCTGACATTTCCATTGCAACGAGCTAGGGCATGTCCAAGTAGGCTGCCCTATCGGAATGAGCCTCCAAGAAAACAAAGCTTCACAAGCACAGTCTTTGGATATATGGAGGAATCATATGAAGACAAAGACCCAGAACCCATGACACCTCTTCAATATGATTAGAAATCCTAGGAATTTAATTGGCATATAATACAACTTGTATTGGAATAAACCTTACTCTTCTAACTACAGATAACCCGAGTAATACGAGTTGCATCAATTTTGAGCCTAGAACTTACAAGTGATCAGAGATACTTTAGCAAGTATGACAGTTATAACTTACAATGAATCTCTCTTAATTTGTCTCTTCTGAATACAGATTGGATCCTGCCAGAATATTGAAACTTGGGAGTATTCTTTGGTATTACAAGCGAAGCCGATTGTCCATGGATTTCAGTCCAAATCTAAAAAGAGGAAATTTTGGAAATAGAGTTTCCGAGATAAAGGACCACTTCAATCCACTAAAATGATCCTAGGATAATTTGGTCTAAAGAAGAAAATCCTGCCAAAAGACAACCAAGGATCTTGTGACCTCAAGTGATAAAGCTCCGCATTGTTTCTATTCCAAGGAATTAGGTCATTTTGAAAGGGAATGTCCAAAGCACCCTAAACACCGATTCTCATAGTGCCACAACATTGGATGTAACCACATCAATTGTCCCAAAGAGAATTCGAACGTACAAGGAATGAAGTTGTACATGCTTCAGTGATCCAAAATCTACCAGGAAATTATCAGATACTTAGAAACAACCTAGAAGTTATCCATGAGATGTAACTGCAACAAACTTTTCCCTTGTAATCTAGACTCTGATATATCAAATACAATAAGTTGTTGTTTCAAAAGTCCGCATACTTATGAATGGTCAAAGTGTCACAACGAATGTGTGATGGGTCCTACCCCACAGGTTCCAAAATGAAATCCCCAATTCTTTTGAGATGATGACATCTCGATTTCTTTAAGGGGGAGAGGATGTAATATCCCCCGTATCCATAAGACTCCCCCCCTTTCAATGATCAACAAGTATTCAATTTTTTTTAAACTCCCCCCTATCAATGCTGCCAGTCGGTGAAGGGAGAGGGAGATGAAGTACAAGACGGCAGAGCTAAAGAAGATGACGACGATCATCACGAGGTGCTTGACGATGAAATTGATGGGGGAACACGTGTGCCACCTCTTCCCCCCCACGTAAACTGCATAACGGCGACAACTCTAGCCGCCCAAACTAGAGGAGAGGGCCTCCATCACACCCCCCCCCCCCAATAATACCCTCCTCCCCCCTCTTGGAAGCGGTCATATTCCACCTCTTTCCCCTGCTAGAGAGAGAGACAGAGAGAGAGTGTGTGGGGTGTGTGTGTGTGTGTATGTGTGACAAAGACAAAGAGGGAGAGAGAGTATGTGTGTGAGTGACAAAGAGAGAGAGGGAGAGAGAGAGAGAGAGAGAGAACCTTCTAGAAGGTTCTCCTTCTCTTCCCCTCCTTAGAGGGTGACCACACACTCCTTCCCTTCCCCGAGAACTTAATCCCTACCCCACGATTTTTCCCCCCTTTTTGCCATCCACTTGAGCAACAAGCTACTAGGATTCCAATATGGGTTGTGCCTAGAAGAAAGGAAAATCAAGGATGGCTTCCAAGCGGAGAATGTCACATGCAAATGAAAATCCCACAACCTGTAGCGAAACTTCGAGCAAGGATATCACCGCCAATACAACTACAATACCAAATGTAAATAGTACATTTCCAAGTTGTAGTTGATTGCTTTGATTTCCACATGGGACACATCAGGAATGTTCTATGTTGCACTAGAATAGGTCATTGAAAAGGATAAATCTCATCTTAAATATTCAAAGATGAAGTTGTGAAGTGCTTGTATCAAGGGAAGTTAGTTGCACCTAGTTGTTATGTAACAAATCCATGCATAACATAAGCACCATATAAGATTCTAAAGTATTAAGCATCGATAAGTCTTCAATTAGTCTTTACCTAGGACAATATTGTTTAAGGTTCACAAGGTTACCTTGAGGATTATGCACATAGACAGTACATGCTTGGGAAAGATTATATGAAACATACACCAATGGTACATCAAATTATCTTGCATTAAAAGTCTTGCATCCATTCTTGTGAAGATTTTGCAATTAAATAACAGTTAAAGAGTACCTTGTGCTACCAAACCATGAATTGATTACAACTTGCACAATAAATTTAAGAATTATTTTACATTGAAAGATGGTCTTGCATCATATAGGAGTTACAAATTTGTCTCGCATTCCTTGCCTTGGGAGAAAGGAAGATAAAGTCAAGTTAAAAATTCCGCATGGTATTGCGCTAGGAAAAGGATAAAAGATGAATGTTACATAGAGAAGATGCATAAATGCTCTTGCTAAATTGATTATCTTGCATTGAAATGATAGAACTTATGTCTTGTACAATTGTAGGAGGCCTCACCATATGCCTTAGCCGAAGGAAGGAAGTGTTAAGAAACATTTTGCATAGTATCACTCTTATATCCCAAGGGGGAGAGTGAATATGCAGATGGAAATGTTATTTCGTCTATTCTTGCATTGTTTGGAAAAATAACATTGGTTTTGTGGTTGATCAAACAACTTCCTTTAAAAAAATTATTCAGTTGATTGTTGGATTGTCGTTTGGGTGATTATTCCAATTATTTGAGATTGATGGTAAATTCATGGCAGGGGTGTGTGATGACAAGTTGCCATGGGATAAAGTAATGTTTTCTTGGAAAAAGATATTAGGGATGACTTCCTTGGCTATGATTGGTTCTTAAATTATTTAATTAAGGAAATGATATTTTTCATGAGTGGATCATCTCCAATATCTCACTGCGGAATAAACCCGAAAAGGCCATTACTCGATTCATGGGACATAGGTCGAGTGGTAAAAACGCCAACCATGGGAACACTGTTTCACTCCTAGGCAGCTTGTGGGTCAAGTGGAGCTCTAGACAACCCTTTCCAAGTTTGGAACAGAGTTGAAGACTATCGTGGCCCCAGCCTCTATGATGTTGGAAGATCCTATTCTAGATAAAGGATGGAAATTGTGGTGTCATGTGATTTGGACCAGTTACTTCTGTAGGGCAGAAGGGACATGTAATTCCTCTTGTATGGGTAGGAGGCAAAGATTAACTTGAAGATAAGTTAAGGAACTTGTTTGCCAAAAGGATTGCTTGCTCTGTATTCATGTCAATGCTATAAGTTATGTGAACGAACCATGTTCCCTAAAAGGAAGGCTTAATTAAGGAAGTTGATTTTAAATGTCACACATAAATGTGATATGACCTAATTAAATAACTAAAGAATGCCTATTGAGGGAAGAGGATGGGCAAAACCCCAACGGGTCCTTCCTACGGTAAGGTGGTCCCAAAGAACTAGGAGGCTTCTCACCAAGATTTACCGATGACAAACCTTAGAAATTGTTAGGTTAGAACCCCAATTCATACCGTTTTAGGGGACTGGAATGGGACTATGCCCTATGGGTAGAGAGGTTGAGTGGTGCATCCCTCTCGTTTCCCATTCTCTTTGAACCAAGTGCAACATGGGTATCTCTCTCATCAAAATTTACCCATGACAAACCTTAAAATTGTTAGGTTAGAACCCCGATTTATATCATTTTAGGGGACCGAAATGGAACTATGCCCTACGGGTAGAGAGGTTGAGCGGCACATCCCTCTCATTTCCCATTCTTTTTTAACCAAGTTCTTTGGCTTGGGTATCTCTACATAAAGTAGGATGTCCAGGACCCAATGCTAGAATGTTGTTACGAGACCTTGGCCACTAGGTACCCAAATTTTAGGTCAATCCTAGCAGGTTTAGCCGCAAACGTTTCGTTGTGAGGTGGACTTGAGAAACCCTAGGCGAAAAACCCTGTAACATTGCATGGGAGTGCCGGGTGGCATCTCTTAGATTTGTCTCTCCATGACTACTAAAAACGTGCCTAGACAACCGATAGGCAGGCATGTTACAATGAGATAGAGCTTATGGACTGGGTATTACTCATAGTGATTGTAATGAAGAAGAATGGAAAAATTAGAGTGTGTGTCAACTACAAGAAAGTCAATGATGCCACAAAGAGAGACAATTATCCACTACCATACACTGAGCATATGCCAGCAGTCGCCTGGGTGAACACAATTTAGATTATCCAATGAGCTTTGCTAGCATACAAGTCACAAATACTAAGATAAACTACTCCACCACAAAGAGGGAAGGGTTAGCCATGGTGTTTGCTGTGAAGAAATTCCGACATTACCTTTTGGCTACACCCTGTGTCTTCTTTGTTGACCACCAAGCCTTTCTTTATCTTGTTAACAACTTTGCGCTACATGACACATTGCTCAATGGTTACTTTTGCTTCTAGAGTTCAATTTCTCCATGGTTATATGCAAAGGGAAGCAGCACTACATGGCCGATCGTATGTCTTGCATACCCATAGGAGAAGCCAATGGGACAGGATATCGTGGACGACATGCCAGGTGCACATCTGTTTAACATGTCTAGCAAAACAAACTTGTTTAGAGCTGACTTGACCCCATACTGAGAAGACAATGTAGTCCAAGTGTGGAGCACGAACTACCTAAAAGACCTATTGAAAAGGCCCAAATTAGGTGACTCATCCTCAAAATATTGTCAAGATTGTGGGAGAGAAGGAAGGAGTCTCACTTGTAGCTTTCTTGCTTGCACAATGGGGGAATACACACAAAGGTGGAGGCTGAAAACAGTTTTCCTCTTCTTAGTTTGTAAGCCAAAAAGAACTCTCATACAAAGAAATAGAAGAACCCTATATATGGGTCTCAAACCAAAGACAACTAACTAAGGTGGCATGCTAACTAAGCCACGAACTAGAGTAGATAAGGATAGCTGTCATCTAGCTATTATTCATGGGCGGTGTACCAACCGCATCTGCAAAACTGACAAGTCGGTGACATAAATGCACAACGGTCACCCTGGCATATCACGAGTGGAGCTCGATATCTCAACAAATACAACCCTATCAATTGATTTCATGATAACTCTATAGGTTAGGGCACAAATACTTGCTATGTAGATGTGTAGCCCGCAAGGTGTTGCAGTCTCAACTATGGTGGCCTACCCTTTTTTGAGAGGCAACACAATTTGTAAAGCAGTGTGATGATTGCCAACAGACCAAGGTACCCATTTGCAAAGACAAAATGGAGCTCAGCCCAATCATTCCACGACAACCTTTCGAGAAATGAGGACTTGACTTCATTATTGGACCAATTAGTCCTGTGACACAATACTCACAGGCCAAGTACATCATCTCACTACCCATTACCTTGCAAAGTGGGCAAAAGCAAAATCCATAAGGAAAAACGATGTTAGAACCACTGTTAAGTTCCTTTGGGAGCAAGTGATCTCACGACTTGGTTGCCCCATTGATCTCGTTAGTGATCAAGGTGTGCACTTCATTAATGAAGTGATTGCTCACCTCTTGTCAGCCTTTTTAATCATCCATGAAAAATCCTCACCATACTACTCTCAAGAAAATGGTCAAGTTGAGTCTACTAATAAGATCTTAATGAAAATCCTAACCAAAGTGGTATCTGCCCTCGTGCAGTGACTAGGACAATAAGCTTATGGCAGCCTTATGGGTCTATCAAGTAGCCTATAAAATAGTGATAGGATAGACTCCCTTCAAGTTACAAGACTGAAGCCATTTTACTTATAGAGTTCCTTGTCTTGAGCTTGAGAATAGCCACCCAAGAGAGATGGGATGGAAAGGAATCATGGATTGACTGCCTCATCAAACTACAACACTTGTTAGAGACTCGATTTTTAGCCACCCATGTGCTAATTTGCAAAAAGGAGTGTCGCAAGAGTTGGTTTGATAAGCACGTCAAGCAGCAAGAATTTGAACAAGGCAACTTAGTCTTGTTATACTCAATAAAAGGCCACAAACAAAAGATGAAGTCAAGGGATTGGGATCTTTTCAAGTCTGCAGCACTATCAACCAAACTGGCAATGTAGAGCCCAAGACCCTCGAGGGAGAGGGCATAGGCTTCTTCAACGGGAGTCATAGAAAGAAATACTACCCTCCCATGCACCCATTGCATGAGCCTCCCATCCTAGAGCCCCATGTCAAAGTCCAAGTCACCACATTAACAAAAGTTGAGGAAGAAGATGAGGAGGCAGTGGCAACTGCATACCTGCACATAACAGTCCACTGCCCAACAAACACGTACCTTCAACGCATTGATAGATGAGGGAGCTAATTTCAATATCTTAACTCACAATCATTGGACTCGAATTGGCCACCCACAACTACAACTTATTTATGCCAAACTCAGCCTATTTGGGGGTCAATCGTATGCCCTTTTAGGGAAGTATAAAGTAGCAGTCTCTATTGAGTCTGAAAGCATACCCATGATATTGTATGTGTTGCCAAACACAAAAGATGCTGGTCAAGAATCACTGTTAGGATGCTCATTTAAAAAGCAAGCACATTGCAATGTCGTCTACGACTCACAAATTATTCACCTGGGCATCGACAATACACAAATAGTCATGGCTTTTAGCAAGGGCAACATGACTTCATCAAGGCTTGCGAGGCAATCGGTAGACCAAGTCTAAGGAGGGGGGTCCAGAATTATCACAACTTGCCATGCCACACTATCAACACACCTCTGAGACCAAAGCTAAGGTCTCTAAACCACAATTCAAGTGGGTACCTAAACATCAAGGAATTCCACCAAGGAGCAAGAAACTATGACCTCGCAAGTCTAGGAATTCATGCTTGAGACCTAGAAGGCAAAAAAGAAACTATAGGCACCAACGAAGAGTCAAGCCGCAATGGGTCCCCAAGACCTTATTACAAGCGCAAGGCTATTATGAGGGAAATGCATGGATATGGGTGCCTAAAGTTAAGTTGGCCAACACCACTACTCGAATGCTATCCTCAAACCCACCAATGCAAAGTTGTGCGATAGATTAGGCACTAATGCGGCAAAAATCTCAAGCTACAAAACCTATAGAGTCCAAGCATGTCCACCACAACCCTCAACAAGTCCATCAATCGAAACCATAGCTTGATGAGCCTAAGCCTCTTAGATGAACCTTTAGCAATAGAGGTATGCACACTACATTGCTCATGGGAATAATTGGAATTTGTGCTTATCAAGGTGCCTAGGCAACTGAGAACCTCATAGAAACCAAGATTTCTTGCGAGCAAGAGCGCCAATGGTATGCTCTCAGACTCCAATGGGAGGAACAAGGTTACCAAATCATGACCAATGCCAAGCAGAGATGTGCAATCAAGACCTCCGAATACGACCCAACTTATATCGTCCCAACCTCCTATAGGGTGTTGACCACCATCTGCAAATGGCCCCTTGAAGAACACATCATGACTCACCCGTACTTGGATTGCATGTTGACTGAGGAGGAGCTAGACACATTTCCAATCGAATGGGCTCCAAGGATTTCCTCATGGATGTCCTCACTTACCTCACCCAAATAAGTGTCCACCTCTCGACATGGACCATTATGCTCAAATGGAGTACACCCAACATTCTACGCTCAGCTCATGCAAAATTGAAACACATAGGCATGTGTTGAATGGTCTCTACCCTTCAACCTCTAATCCTAAAAAGGATTTTTCTCATCTCTAAGGGGGGAGAATGTGAATGATGTAAGTAAGTGATGCGAGGGTTGAATGTTAAAAGGTGTAAACATAAAACCTGGATCTATGTCCAAAATACGTAAAAATCAACTCTTAATTGAGTAAAAGTGTTAGCAATCCTTGTGAAATGCATGGATTGTTTGAAGAAAAATTCTCTTACACACCTTTTCGTAAAAATTATCTGAAAAATACTAATGGCGGACTATGGCTTCATGACAGGCACCTCCAATGGCAGGAGAAAACCAACAAATTGTTGTTCTTGGAGGAGTAGGTGAAGTATGGCCTTTCAGTGGAAACAAGGGCCTACATCCAATTCAAATTCAAGAACGTCCTAAATTTGGAAGACATAGTAATGAAAGACCCAACCATCAAGCAACTTGTGAAGCAATGTAAGCTGTAAAAGTACATGGAAAAGGTGGGCCAAGCCGTGGACTATGAGAAGTGCACAGAATTCCTCTAGACATTCAAGAGGAAACACGGCACTGTCACAGTGCGCCAAGAGAATGAAGTCCACCAAGTGGAAATTGAGCTGAGTCCCGAGTTGGTGCAGAAGGCACTAGCCATCCCAATAAAGTTGAAAGATGACCAAAACGAGATGTGTACAGCATTTTGGGAATGGACAAAGAGATGGTCCACACCAACAATGGCATTGGCCTAGCTGGCATCCCCAAATCCCAAAGTCCAACTACAAGCAAAAATGGTGCATGCCTTATTCTCCAACCAAAGGTACAGTGCATTGATGAGCAGAATCAATGTGCCAATGCTGGAGAACATTGTTGCCAAGTCTCTTGACGAGGTGAACCTAAATGGTATCATAAGGAAGACAATAGAAACATTGACAAAAGCATTAGCCAGCAGTGGGGACAATCCACTACTGGCTAATGCTTTTGGAGAATCCTCGGCCTTCAAAGCTAGAAAGTCATGGTCGTCAAAGGCCTCCACCATTGGGTTCAAAGGGATCCTGACAGCTATCATCAGAGAAGCCTTGGGGGAAGCACAAGAAGATGAGAAAGTCGACAAGACGCCATACAATTTACCCCTATGCTAAGAACAAGAGCACCCTAGCAAAAGAATGGTGAGTGACAAGGAAGGAGAGTAATCAAGAGGTTGAAGAAATGGACCCCACAAAAGAAAGCCAAGGAAGTGAGCATGAAGAAAGAGAAAGTGGATCTGCTAAGAGCACAAAGTGAGTCCAAGAGTGTCAAAGAAAGGAGAAAGAACAGGAAAAAGGAGGAGACAAAAAGAATAGAAGAGGAATCTAGGAAGGTTGAAGAGGAAAGGAGGAGGAGAACAAAGCGAGAGCCCAAGGAGTTAAGGAGAAAGGAACAAGAAGACATAGCCCTCGCCATCTGCCTCTCAGTGGAGTAGCCTTCAAGGGAATTAGAGATGGCAGCCTTGAGCCCCCACGCACAGAGGAACGCCTCGACACAAGCTCCCAAGCACCCAAGAATATGCCAACCCTAGTAGTCGAGGGCAAAGGCAAGGGTCTAATTGACCCCATCCCACCTACCCTAGTACCTACCACCTCAATCTCTATGACCACCTAAGGCTCTCTTACCATGGTGGATGCTAGCAATCTTGTGGCCTACATGCAGTTTCTAGTTAACAAAGAATTATTCCAAGGTGGAAGAGGAGGAACCCCTATGACTAGAGCAAAAAGACCCCGACAAGATGCGGAGTCCAAAAAGGACCCCAGAAAGCCAAAAATAGAAGCATCTATGACCACTACCCCCACCGCTCTGCCATTGTCTACACAGTACGATGAATATGTTCAAGACCTCCTGTCACAGCTGGAGAGGGCAAAAGAAAAAAAGAAAATCACTATTATAGATATTTGAGGCCAAAAAAGAGGCCATGGCAGCCTTCCAGCTAGAGAAAACACGCCAAGTGGAAAGCTATCAAAAAGAAATGAGTTAAAAGCAAAACTCAAGGCTAAAGAAAGAGAAGAGGATAAGTGGTGAAAGGGGCTTGAGGAAGAACATCAAGAGCTGATAGGTCTGCAAAGGCAATACAAACTCCTCATAGTGTAGAATGAATAACTAACACAAAGAATGGATAGGATCCAACAATCGATGAATCAACTCGCATCAGTAGAAGCAACAAAAGTCCTAGAAGGGGAAGAGCATCAAAAACAAATGGATGAAATGATGGGTAGGCTGTTGATAGAAATGGAAGAGCAAGGGAGGTTAGAAAGAGAGATTGAATGCTTAAAGAAGGACAAGGAGACAATAATTGGAAAGTGGAAAGCACAAGAACTGACCCTAGTAGCCCTAGCACGTGGGCAGAATGAGAGCCTAGAGGAGATGCAAAAAGGGTCAATCATTGGGTAACAAAGAGTGAAAAAAGAGTGAAAGACCTAGCAAGCTACCTTGCCCTTTCAGAGGGAAATAGAGTATTAGCAGAAAGTAGGGCAGAGGCCATACAAATCACTTTGTAATCCCAACAATGTGCCTTCCTCAACACTCTCCTAGACACCACGCAATCTAAAGGGAAGGAGGCCACTGAACCATTAAGGAAAAAATTGAAAACTACTCACGGGGCCCTAAGGCTAGGACTAAACAACCAAGCAGGGACAACAAGCATTAAGGAAGCAGGGCCATAGGAGCACAAAAGACAAGAAATGAAGAGGCTTGCAGAAGGGGCAGGACCAAGCTTGGAAGGAGAACAGCAAGAGAAGGAGCTAACCCCACAACCTCCTTCCCCCCAACCAAAGGATCATCAACGCCCCTACTGCCAAGAAGGCCATGCTCAAAATGAAGAGAAAGCGAATGCTCGAGCTCACCCAAAGGAGGCTGAACGTGCAACCACCAGTGATGCCAGCAGTGCCCATTCCGCCAAGCGAAGACTACTTCCCAATGAACTATAGTGGTGAACTCATATTCTGGGAGCAGAGGGAGAACAATTGTGAACCCTTTGACTTCGATTTCTGATTCCCCACTGCATTAAGCAAGGTATTATCACTCAAGGTAGTGGAAGAGGTGATCAAAGTCGGAAGAAGGCTGTGAGATAGGTGGACCTCAGAGAGAGAGAGAGAGAGAGAGAGAGAGAGAAATCATACCCAATGGGGAACAAAGGCTCCAGAATACTCTGGAAACAAAGTTTATGAAGTGCCAAGAATAGTAAAGGGCTACAAATGCCAGTCAAAGTGGAGAAAGTGCATCTGGAGGGTAACGCTGACACCTGGATGTCATTGTGCAACACCCTACCCTTCGAAAGAAATAACCCCACTTTCATACCATAGCCAAGAAGGGTAGGAGTGGATTACGACCTCGATAGCCACGACCAATACGACTTCCCTAGAATATACAATGTCAATGCCACAAATCATGAAGAAGCCCTCACCTTTACACTATAAGAGCTACATTAATACATAACCCACTTCCTTAACAAATTCACTTCATACCCATACCCGGCCTTCCTAACGACATGTAATTACCTTATATTACTTAAAGTATTATTAAAATAGGAGCCTACATCACAAGAGTACCACCTGCCACAAATCTTTTTTGATCCCAATGGCATAGATGGTTATGAGATGACTAGATTAATTATGTGAGCCACACTCCTCCCCTCTTTCTACTTAGCTCTCTTGGAAGATATGAATGATAGTTGCTTCACTCATTGCAATCATCCATTTCTTTCGGCCACTCCTCTCGAGGCATGAATGAACCTCAAGGATTACATGCAAAGCTAGAGATTCCTTAGCAAATATCTTAAGCCTCCAACCTCTCCATCTCCTATCTCTAATGACGAGGACTAGGTCTTTGTCTAGTTATATATTTATATTTTTTAAAAAAATAAGAAATTCAAAAAAAAAGAGAAACACAAAGAGTAAAAGCTTGCCCAAACAAATCACAGGGGAAATGCATTGCATGAAGGTCACATTCACTGCACCTAGGGGTCCTCAAGTTAGAACCATCCGGTGGCTTTCGTCGACCAACTCCATCTCCAACCCCCTAGCCCATTTTGATTCCCCACATCGCACTTAGGACACATCAAGGGTAAGACATACCTAAGAAGCTCACCCTCACCTACGGTTAGAGATGTCTCCCTAAGTCACACTCACCACACCACCCTTATGCACGAACTGGGTCCTCAAGTGTGGGACAACACCCAACCTTACCCGTGGTCAACCCAAATCCCAATTCCACTAGCACGAACACAAGGAACCACATGGAAAGATACACACTCCCATAAGTAGTGCACCTTCTTTTCTTTACAAATAACTCCAAACAATGCAAGCTACCAACTTCGAAGGCACCATCATCATTGATGCACACGACCACCTATCAACTCACCAAATCTTCCTCAATTTAAACCCACAAGTGCCATGGGATTGGCACTAGTCTAGGAGGGGGTAATGTTACAATGATGCAAGGCATGTCATGAACAAGGATCACACAACCAAAAGGAAGAAGACAAAAGACCAAGGAAGCCCCAAGTCAAAAAGTGAATGAAGAAGCTCATTCTTTCCATCCAAGAAAAGTGGAGAATGCAAGCTCAAAAAAAACATGGGAGACCACTAAATATTCCAACAAGGTGCTCTCAAGGAAGGAAAGCACTAAAGATTCTAGCAATGTGCTCTCAAGGATGAAGGAGAGCATTGAATATTCCAACAAGGTGCTTAGAAAAAACATGGGAAAGCACCAAATATTCTAGCAATGCTCTCTCAAGGATGAGGGAGAACCTCCGAGGGCTCTTGCAAGGAAAGTGCAAGGTGCAATATAATTCATTTTATAAGAGCGCCAAGATCCCTCCTATGCAAGTTGTAAGGTCTAAATGAACATGGGTGAAGGGATAAGGGAACAAGAAGGGAATGGAGAAAGAGGACCTTGGCAAGATGCCCGGTCATGTAAAAAAGGGGATGGGTGGCCAAGGGATTTAGCATTTGTATATAAACTCAAAAAGTAAATGAAAGGCTCATACTTTGGTGTGTGGCAAAAGTGATCTCTTCTTCTCTCCTTCTTGCTTGCTTGTGTGTGCTTGAGTGAGGGACTGAGGGAGTGAGGGAGTGGGATCATGGAGAAGAAGCTCTCCATCAACTCCTCTCCTCTTCTTCTCATCTCTTCTTTGTCAAGAATCTCATGGTGGGGGAACTTGCTCAAGATACTGCGTCGAACACACACAGAATGCACAAGGAGAAGCTCACTCAAGAGACAAGAAGAGAGATTGAGGCCCAAACGTTTTCTTGCTGGTTTTTTCTTCTTCTTCCATACACTTTAAAATCTACAGAAAGTATGGATAAGATACAACATAAAGGAAAGTGGCCTACTAAGTCAAACAATGCATAACCGACTACACTAGTCACCTGGCCCTATAACTATGCCAGCTGTAAATAGGTGTAACAATCTGAATATAATAAGTAATGAGTCAGTGGCCATGTGAGAGTCATAATGACCACCGATGTGCTAAGTGTAGATGCGTGAACCCATCTAACAAGGCGGTCCATCATTAATGTCCGCATGTGTTGAGCTTCTTATCTCAACACTCCCCCTCAAGCTCAACTACATCTCTGCAACTCCAAGTAAGCTTTGAAACTTTTGAAGATTCTCTGTACCCAATGCCGGAAGATGTTAGCTATCTGATCCTGTGTGCTGGCATACACCAAGTCAATCTCACCTGCTAGTACCTTCTCTCTCACAAAGTGGTAGTGTACCTCAATATGTTTTGTCCTGGCATGGAACACAGGGTTCCTAGCCAACTGTATATTGCTCATCTTGTCACAATAAATGACAACTAGACCTTCCACCTGCACATCTAAATCAGCCAATAACTTTTGCAGCTATACTATCTCACATGTTACAACAGCAGCACCTCTATACTCTGCCTCTGTACTCGACAAAGCAATTGCAGATTGCTTTTTGCTGCTCCAACTGCTGCACTATCAAGAGAGAACATGTATCCGCTGGTAAATCTTCTATCAAACATACTACCATCCCAATCTGCATATGTGTATCCAAACACATGTACATCTGTACCTGCCTCATAGAAAAGTCCATAATCTAATGTGGACTTCACATATCTCAATATGCATCTCACTGCATCCAAATGTGGCTTTCTAGGTACTTGCATAAACTGACTCACAAGACCAATAGCGTAGCTCAAGTCTGGCCTTGTAATGGTCATGTAGATCAAACTCCCCACTATCCTCTTGAACATAATAGGGCCTTCTATCTCATCCCCAACATCAGCACTCAACTTTACATTCTGCTCCAACGGGGCTGAAAGTGGTTTGCATGATGTCATACCATACTTGTACAACATATCCAAGCCATACTGTCTTTGGGACAGCCATATACCATCATCACATCTGATCACCTCAATGCCAAGGAAGTACCTTAGCTCACCTAAATCCTTCATCTCAAACTTCTTCTTCAAAAAGAACTTGACTTCAACAATCCCACTATCACTATCACCTGTAATAATCAAGTCATCCACATAGATAACTATGATGACCAAACCTGCATCTCCTTTTCTCACATAAAGTGAGTGATCAACATCAGAAACATAAAAGCCAATATTGACAAGATACTCTCTGATCTTGTCAGACCATGCTCTAGGTGCTTGCTTGAGCCCATAGAGCACCTTCTTCAACCTGCACACATACGTGGGATGCTCTAATCTAAATCTTCATAATCTACTGGCTGATCCATATACAATTCTTCCTACAAACCACCATGCAAGAAGGCATTCTTCACATCCATTTGCTATAATCTCCAACCTTTGGCTGCTACCAAAGCAATCACACATCTGACAGTTGCCATCCTAGCAATTTGACTAAAGGTTTCTTCATAATCTATGCCATATGTCTGGGCATAGCCTTTTGCAACCAGCCTAGCTTTGTACCTACTAATAGAACCATCTACATTGTGCTTAATCTTATAAACCCACTTACATCCAATAACATTCTTGCCCTTTGGCAATGATACTAGATCCCAAGTCTTATTGGCCTCTAATGCAGCCATCTCCTCACCCATTGCTGCATCCCAATGAGTATGACCAACAACATCCTCAAAACAAGTGGGCTCAACATCCTCAACTAGTTTCACCATATAAGCATAATGATGAGCTGCATAACCTTCAAAACCAAATCTTTTAACAGGGTATCTGACCCTGCTAGATCTACGTACCACCGGATCACTCAATGGAGCCTTTACATTATTATTAGCTCTCTGTATACCTGGTGTCCAGACAGAAGGAATACCAAGCTCATCATCCAAGCTCTCTAAGCCACTGGAATCTCCATCAAGAACTTCATCAATGCCATCTAACACTTTATTCTTTCCTTTTTCTTTACCTGTAGTGCTACTAGATGCACCTGAAGATGTAGAGCTACTCCTTAGTCTCCCAGACCAAGGACTACCAGATGATGTCTCTAGTCCACTAAGAGTCCATGATTCTTGCTTTTCAGCCTGCACATGAGTGTCATGATCATCATCATCATCCAATGCATCACCACTAGATGCATACCAACTGCTCATTTCATCAAAGATGACATCCCTGCTCACTCTGAACTTACATGTGACAGGGTTATAACAGTGATACCCTTTCTGCTCTAAAGAGTATCCAATAAAGATACATTTTTCTGCCTTTGGATCAAGCTTCTTCCGTAGCTCATCTGACACATGAACATATGCAACACAGCCAAATACCTTCAGGTGCGATACATCAGGCTTCTTGCCAGTAAAGCATTCTTCAGGAGTCATCCCATGAACTGCAGCTGTGGGAGTTCTATTCATAATATAAACAGCAATATGAACAGCCTCATACCAAAAATGCTTAGGAATATTCTTTTCAGCCATCAAGGCGCATGCAACTTTTGTAATATGCCTGTTTTTTCTTTCTGCAACCCCATTTTGCTGTGGGGTATACCTACATGTGAACTGTCTCTTTATCCCATGACACCTCAGAAAATCACTAAACTCATTTGAGAGATACTCTCCCCCTCCATCTGACCTCAAGCACTTTACTTTCAAGCATGTTTCTCTTTCAACTACAGCCTTGAAAGTTCTAAAGTGCTCAAATGCTTCACTCTTTTCCTTCATAAAATATACCCACAGCTTTCTAGAACAATCATCAATGAATGTGACAAAGTATGAACTGCCTCCAAGAGATACATTTTGTGTAGGCCCCCAAATATCTGTATGCACAACATCAAGGATATTTCTACTTACATCTCTGTCATGTGAAAAGGATTGTCTTGCCTTCTTACCAAACTGACATGCTTCGCATACCTTATGAAATTCTGCAACTCTAAATGTAGGCAAACCTGTAGCCAATCCTTTGGACTACATTAATTTCTGTCTTTGTACATTTGCATGTCCAATGCGTTTGTGCCAAATTTCAATATCTGCAACAACACCTTTTCCTTTAGCATACATAGCAGCATTCATAGTTGTCAAGAATCGCGTGGTGGAGGGGGTTGCTCAAGATGCTGCGCCGAACACACACAGAATGCACAAGGAGAAGCTCACTCAAGAGACAAGAAGAGAGATGGAGGCCAAAACGTTTTCTTGCTGATTTCTTCTTCTTCTTCCACACTCTTTTCAATGTACACAAAGTATAGATAAGATACAACATAAAAGGAAAGTGGCCTACTAAGTCAAACAATGCATAACCAACTACACTAGTCGACTGGCGCTATAACTATGCCAGCTGTTAATAGGTGTAACAACCTGAATATAATAAGTAATGAGTCAGTGGCCATGTGAAAGTCATAATGACCACCGACGTACTAAGTGTAGACGTGTGAACCCATCTAACCAGGCAGTCCATCATCAATGTCCGCATGTGTTGAGCTTGTCATCTCAACACTCCCCCTCAAGCTCAACTACATCTCTGCAACTCCAAGTAAGCTTCGAAACTTTTGAAGCTTCTCTGTACCCAATGCCTTCGTGAAGATGTCAGCTATCTGATCATGTGTGCTGACATACACCAAGTCAATCTCACCTGCTAGTACCTTCTCTCTCACAAAGTGGTAGTGTACCTCAATATGTTTTGTCCTAGCATGGAACACAGGGTTCCTAGCCAATTGTATACTACTCATGTTGTCACAATAAATGACAACTGGACCTTCCACCTGCACATCCAAATCAGCCAATACCTTTTGCAGCCATACTACCTCACATGCTGCAACAGCAGCACCTCTATACTCAGTCTATGTACTCGACAAAGCAACTGTAGATTGCTTTTTGCTGCTCCATGCAACTGCTGCACTACCAAGAGAGAACATGTATCCGCTGGTAGATCTTCTATCAGACATACTACCAGCCCAATCTGCATCTGTGTATCCAAACACCTGTACATCTGTACCTGCCTCATAGAAAAGTCCATAATCTAATGTGGACTTCACATATCTCAATATGCGTCTGACTGCATCCAAATGTGGCTTTCTAGGTACTTGCATAAACTGACTCACAAGACCAACAGCGTAGCTCAAGTCTGGCCTTGTAATGGTCATGTAGATCAAACTCCCCACTATCCTCCTGAACATAGTAGGGTCTTCTATCTCACCCCCAACATCAGCACTCAGCTTTACATTCTGCTCCAACGGGACTGAAAGTGGTTTGCATGCAGTCATACCATACTTGGACAACATATCCAAGCCATACTGTCTTTGGGACAGCCATATACCATCATCACATCTGATCACCTCAATGCCAAGGAAGTACCTTAGCTCACCTAAATCCTTCATCTCAAACTTCATCTTCAAACAGCCCTTGACTTCAGCAATTCCACTATCACTGTCACCTGTAATAATCAAGTCATCAACATAGATGACTATGATGACCAAACCTGCATCTCCCTTTCTCACATAAAGTGAGTGATCAGCATCAAAAACATAAAAGCCAATATTGACAAGATACTCTCTAATCTTGTCAGACCATGCTCTAGGTGCTTGCTTAAGCCCATAGAGTGCATTCTTCAACCTTCACACACACGTGGGATGCTCTACATCTTCATAACCTGCTGGCTGATCCATATACACTTCTTCCTGTAAATTACCATGCAAGAAGGCATTCTTTACATCCATTTGCTGCAACCTCCAACCTTTGGCTGTTGCCAAAGCAATCACACATCTGACAGTTGCCATCCTAGCAACTGGACTGAAGGTTTCATCATAATCTATGCCATATGTCTGGGCATAGCCTTTTGCAACCAGCCTAGCTTTGTACCTGCTAATAGAACCATCTGCATTGTGCTTAATCTTATAAACCCACTTACATCCAATAGCTTTCTTTCCCTTCGGCAATGATACTAGATCCAAAGTCTTATTGGCCTCTAATGCAGCCATCTCCTCATCCATTGCTGCATCCCAATGAGCATGACCAACAGCCTCCTCAAAACATGTGGGCTCAACATCCCCAACTAGTTTCACCATATAAGCATAATGGTGAGCTGCATAACCCTCAAAACCAAACCTTTTAACAAGGTATCTCACCCTGCTAGACCTACGTACCGCTGGATCACTCAATGGAGTCTTTGCATTAACACGTGCTCTCTGCACACCTGGAGTCCTCACTGAAGGAATGCCAAGCTCATCATCCAAGCTCTCTGAGCCACTGGAGTCTCCATCAAGAACTGCATCAATGCCTTCTGACACTTCATTCTTTCCTTTGTCTTTACCTGTAGTGCTACTAGATGCAGTCGAAGATGTAGAGGTACTCCTTAGTCTCCCAGACCAAGGACTACCAGATGATGTCTCTGGTCCACTAAGAGTCCGTGATTCTTGCCTTTTAGCCTGCACATGAGTGTCATGATCATCATCAACATCCAATGCATCACCACTAGATGCATACCAACTGCTCATTTCATCAAAGATGACATCCCTGCTCACTCTAAACTTACATGTGACAGGGTTGTAACAGCGATACCCTTTCTGCTCTAAAGAGTATCCAATAAAGACACATTTTTCAGCCTTTGGATCCAGTTTCTTCCGCAACTGATCTGGCACATGAACATACGCAATGCAGCCAAATACTTTCAAGTGTGAAACATCAGGCTTCTTACCTGTAAAATATTCTTCGGGGGTCATACCATGAACTGCAGCTGTGGGAGTTCTGTTCATAATATAAACAGCAGTATGAACAGCCTCAGACCAAAAATGCTTAGGCATATTCTTTTCAGCCATCAAGGCGTGTGCAACTTCTGTAATATGCCTGTTTTTCCTTTCTGCAACCCCATTTTGCTGTGGGGTATACCTGCATGTGAACTGTCTCTTTATCCCATGAGACCTCAAAAAATCACTGAACTCATTTGAGAGGTACTCTCCCCCTCCATCTGACCTCAGGCACTTTACTTTCAAGCCTGTTTCTCTTTCCACTGCAGCCTTGAAAGTTCTAAAGTGCTCAAATGCTTCACTCTTTTCCTTCATAAAATATACCCACATCTTTCTAGAACAATCATCAATGAATGTGACGAAGTATGATCTACCTCCAAGAGATACATTTTGTGTAGGCCCCCAAATGTCTGTATGCACAACATCAAGGATATTTCTGCTTACATCTCTGTCATGTGAAAAGGGTTGTCTTGCCTGCTTACCAAACTGACATGCTTCACATACCTTCTGAAATTCTGCAACTTTAAATGTAGGCAAACCTGTAACCAACCCTTTGGACTGCATTAATTTCAGCCTTTGTACATTTGCATGTCCAATGCGTTTGTGCCAAATTTCAATGTCTGCAACAACACCTTTTCCTTTGGCATACATAGCCGCATTCATAGTAGGAATTCCAGCATCTAGAGTGAACATACGTCCAACTCTACTTCCCTTTGCTACCAACCTGCACTTGTCATTGAAGTCTTCTACAAAGCAGCCCTTTGCATTAAATCTGACTTGCAGCCCTTGCTCTACCATTTGACCGACTGACACCAAGTTCTTTGTAATAGACGGCACATGTAATACATCTGAAAGACTCTTTGTCTTACCATCATGCAAGGACAAGGGAACTTTTCCAATGTGTGAAATTGGGTGGCATGAGTCATCACCCATCTGCACATAACCTGCATTCTGCAAATCGTGCATCTCTCCAAACCATTCTGCATGGCTGGTCATATGATTGGATGCACCTGAATCAACATACCAAACATCTTCATGTGTTCCCTTTCCTGTAACAGCATTCATCATATGCTGCATAACGAACAAACGTTCATTTTTGTCTTCATTCTATCATGAAGACGATGCATAGTTTCCTTGCTGCAACTTACCACTGCGGATATCATCTCTCTTAGCATAACATTGGGCTGCAATATGACCTGTTTTGCCACAGTAGTGGCACACAATACCAGAGTTGTTAGAACCTCTGTTCTGCCATCCACCTCTTCCTCTAAAGCTCCCCCTGCCTCTAAAGTTACCACGACCTCCTGAAACCTGCATATCGCCAAATTGTTGATTCAATCTGTTTTGCTGGTTGTCACTACCACGTCCTGTACCACGGCCTCTTGAAGAGAACCTGCCACGTCCCCTTCCTGAACTGGAGTAGAAAGCTTGGACCTGTTCACCACTTCTTTCAGATGTCTCACTCTGCATGTTGATCTCTTCAGTGATCATAAGGGAGACCAACTCATCGAAATCTTTAAATGGCTTTCTGACATATACAGAAGTTATAAAAGACTTCCAAGCCTTTTCATTGTTAAGTCCACCCAAAGTAGACGACACCAAATCATCATCATCGGGCATTGCATCAATCGCTGCCAATGCATCTACAATGCTTCTTACCTTCAGTGCATACTCATTGATAGACATCTTCCCTTTCTTTAATGTATTCAACTCTTGCTTGAGTTGAATCTTTCGTACCTTTGTATTTACAGAAAACATACTTTCAAGTATGGTCCAAGCTGCATATGAATTCTCTGCATTTCTAATGTGTCCCAGCATATTATTGTCAATTACTACAGACAACCAATACATGACCTTTTTATCCTTTGCATTCCATTCCTTCCGTGCCTTTGTCTCTTTTGCAGTTGGAGGATCACTCATCTCCGGTTCCTTTTCTTCACCTGAAACAAACTCGTAGAGGCATTTTCCAATAAGGAAGTTCGTGAAACGGAACTTCCATGAAGGGTAGTTGTTCTTGTCGAGCTTCTCAATGATAGGGCTTCCACTGTTCTCTGCCATTATCACAAAATTAATACCAACAGCAAGTAAATCTTCTACAACCCTGGACCTGTAGTGCACAGCAATACACCAGACAGCCTTTTTAACTGTCTGCTCAACAATACATGCAATCTGCAACCTGTTTGCAGATAAACCTTGTGTTTACTCACTGGTAAACACCTTTGAACTTACATATCTAAGATCTGTAACCTTGCGGCTCTAAAACAGGCCCTGAAACGGCCTCAGATGCCCAAAATAACTACGGGCAAGCCCATAAGGGCTTATCTGCAGAATACACTGTGCTCTTCGCGCACACCAAATCTCACTGCAATCTGAGATTTTTGCTCTGCCCTGCTTCCAGTGCCTCCACAGGCACTATCAAAGAGAAAGAGTTGAAGGATGGGAGAGCTTCTTACCCGTGGCTTGCTTGCTCGTCTTCTCCTTTGCTTCAACCTTTGAAATTAGCCTCTCTCAATGGCGCGGCTCTGATACCATGTCAAGAATCGCGTGGTGGAGGGGGTTGCTCAAGATGCTGCGCCGAACACACACAGAATGCACAAGGAGAACCTCACTCAAGGGACAAGAAGAGAGATGGAGGCCAAAACGTTTTCTTGCTGATTTCTTCTTCTTCTTCCACACTCTTTTCAATGTACACAAAGTATAGATAAGATACAACATAAAAGGAAAGTGGCCTACTAAGTCAAACAATGCATAACCGACTACACTAGTCGACTGGCGCTATAACTATGCCAGCTATACATAGGTGTAACAACCTGAATATAATAAGTAATGAGTCAGTGGCCATGTGAGAGTCATAATGACCACCGATGTACTAAGTGTAGATATGTAAACCCATCTAACCAGGCGGTCCATCATCAATGTCCGCATGTGTTGAGCTTGTCATCTCAACAATAGTAGGAATTCCAGCATCCAGAGTAACTCTACTTCCCTTTGCAACCAACCTGCACTTGTCATTGAAGTCTTCTACAAAGCAGCCCTTTGCATTAAATCTAACTTGCAGCTCTTGCTCTACCATTTGACTGACTGACACCAAGTTCTTTGTAATAGACGGCACATGTAATACATCTGAAAGACTCTTTGTCTTACCATCATGCAAGGACAAGGGAACTTTTCCAATGTGTGAAATTGGGTGGCATGAATCATCACCCGTCTGCACATAACATGTATTTTGCAAATCCTGCATCTCTCCAAACCATTCTGCATGGGTGGTCATATGATTGGATGCACCTAAATCAACATACCAAACATCATCATGTGTTCCCTTTCCTATAACAACATTCAGCATATGCTGCATAACAAACAAACATTCATTTTTGTCTTCATTCTGTCGTGAAGACGATGCATAGTTTCCTTGCTGCAACTTACCAATGCGAATATCATCTTTCTTAGCATAACATTGGGCTGCAATATGACCTGTTTTGCCACAATAGTGACACACAATACCAGAGTTGTTAGAACCTATGTTCTGCCATCCACCTCTTCCTCTAAAGTTCCCCCTACCTCTAAAGTTACCACGACCTCCTGAAACCTGCATATCGCCAAATTGCTGATTCAATCTGTTTTGCTGGTTGCCACTACCACATCCTGTACCACGGCCTCTTGAAGAGGACCTGCCACATCCCCTTCCTAAACTGGAGTAGAAAGCTTGGACCTGTTCACCACTTTTTTTAGATGTCTCACTCTGCATCTTGATCTCTTCAGTGATCATAAGGGAGATCAACTCATCGAAATCTGGAAATGGCTTTCTGACATATACAGAAGTTACAAAAGACTTCCAAGCCTTTTCATTGTTAAGTCCACCCAAGGTAGACGACACCAAATCATCATCATCAGGCATTGCATCAATCAATCGTTGCCAAGGCATCTGCAATGCTCCTTACTTTCAGTGCTGCATACTCATTGATAGACATCTTCCCTTTCTTCAATGTATTCAACTCTTGCTTGAGTTGAATCTTTCGTTCCTTTGTATTTACGAAAAACTTACTTTCAAGTATGGTCTAAGCTGCATATGAATTCTTTGCATTTCTAATATGTCCCAGCATATTATTGTCAATTACTGCAAGCAGCCAATACATGACCTTTTTATCTTTTGCATTCCATTCCTTCCGTGTCTTTGTCTCTTCTGCACTTGGAGGATCACTCACCTCCAGCTCCTTTTCTTCACCTGAAACAAACTCGTAGAGGCCTTTTCCAATAAGGAAGTTCGTGACATGGAACATCCATGAAGGATAGTTGTTCTTGTCGAGCTTCTCAATGATGGGATTTTCACTCTTCTCTACCTTTATCACAAAACTAATACCAAACAGCAAGCAAATCTTCTACAACCCTCGACCTATAGTGCATAACAATACAGCAGACAGCCTTTTTCACTGTCTGCTCAACAATACATGCAATCTGTAACCAGTTTGCAGATAAACCTTGTGTTTATTCATTGGTAAATACCTTTGAACTTATAGATCTAAAATCTGTAACTTGTGCACCTGTATACGGCAAACACAGCTGAAATTGCAGGATACCTCGAACTACTGTCCGCAACCTTGCGAGTCTAAAACGGGGCCTGAAATGACCTCGGATGGCCAAAATAGCAATAGGAAAGCCCTACACGACCTATTTGCAGACTACACAGCGCTCTTCGCACACCCCAAATCACACTGCAATCTAAGATTTTTGCTCTGCCCTACTTTCGGTGCCTCCACAAGCACTATCCAAGAGAAGAAGCAGAGAATGAAAGAGCTTCTTACCCGTTGCTTACTTGCTCGAATCCTTGGCTCCTCTCCTTCGCTTTAGCCTTCAAAACCAGCCTCAATCAATGGTACAGCTCTGATACCATGTCAAGAATCGCATGGTGGGGGGACTTGCTCAAGATGTTGCACCGAACACACAGAATGCACAAGGAGAAGCTCACTCAAGAGACAAGAAGAGAGATGGAGGCCAAAACATTTTCTTTCCGGTTTTTTCTTCTTCTTCCACACACTTTACAATGTACACAAAGTATAGATGAGATACAACATATCAATGTACTCCCAGGAAAACATATCCTAAAGTTCTTGATAGAGTTGTACCAATTTCTTCTTATAATCTTCATTCACATAAATGCTCACTTTATGGGTTTCAGCAAATCTAAATTCACCTGTTGTACTAAAGGGAGTGATCCAAAGTGGAAGCACATGAGCAAAAGCAAGAGTTATCATGAAAGGAGCAAGAACAAAAGAGAGAGAGAGACACAAGATGTGGAAACTCTTAACATTCACAATATGTTACCAGTCTTCCCTTTATTCAAATATCAATGAAATAATAAATAATAAAGTGATTGTGATGGATACCTACCACTTGCACTATACAAGTGTGTGGATATCATCAGTGTAGTAATACATGGGTGACTAGACACTGATGCCTTTACCCCTAACAACCTTCCACTTAAAGGTGAATGTCCCTAGTGCGGGGAGAAAACAAGAAAAAAGTAACAAAGTATAAATGTACATAAGTACAACACGATGAGGAAAGATGTCATATTATCCAATGTCCATCAACTTCCTAAGGAAGGCAAAATGCTCCATTGAGAGACTTTTCCTGAGGAATTCTATTAGATTTTGGTCAGTGGATATCTTAACAAAGTCAACAAGCCTATCCTCAACAACCTCTCTAATGAAGTGGTAACGCACCTCAATGTCTTTCGTCTTCACATGGAAGACCGTATTCTTAGCTAACTTCATAACACTCATAGAATCCAAATGTAGTGTAGGGACCACATCAATAATACCAAGGTTTACAATCTAACTAGAGAGCCTCCTTGCAAGCCTCAGTGACTATAATATACTTGACCTCAGTAGTAGAGAGAGTAATGCAGTATTGCACCCTAGATATCCAAGAAACAACATCTTCAGCAAATGTAAAGGCATAGCCAAAGGTGGACTTTCTACTCTCTGCATGTTCTGCATAATTAGAGTCAGTGTACCCCATGACTCCTATATCCTGGCCACCATAACATATGCATATAGTTATTGTACCCTTTAAGTACATCATGATACCTTTGGCCTCATCCCAATGCCATCTACCACCACGTATAGCCATATAGCATGCCACAACTCCCACTGCAAGTGCTATGTCATGACGACTGGCTATCATGACATACATCAAACTGGCCAACCACAGTGAATGCATAAGGGATCTTGGCCATCGTGACCTTATACTCATCAAATTACAAACAATCAACCTAGGTAACCTTCAGATGGGAAGGTAGAGGATAGCCAATAGGCTTACAATCCTACATATAAAACCGCTCAATGACTTTCTAAATATACTTTAAAGAAGCCCCTTAGAGCAATCTCATGTGATGTTTATCCCAAGTATGCAAGACTTGTCTCATATCCTTTATCTCAAAGCTTTTCTTGAGCTGGTTTTTCAAGGCATCCAACTCATCATGAGCTCTCCCAATAGTAAGCATATTGTCCACATAGAGTATTAAAATCATCAGGCTACCATCATGAGCCTTCTTTATGTATAAACACAGATTTGTATCACTATGTCTATAGTCATATGAATGCATAAAAGTATCAAACTTATGGTACCATTCCTTAAGTGCCTACTTAAGGCCATAAAGGCTCGTTCTCAACTTTTGCACACTAGATGTTCCTTGCCTTGTTCTTTAAATCCATTAGGTTGCTACATATAGATCTCATTATGTAAGTCCCCATGTAAAAAAGTCATCTTTACATCCATCTGATAAAGGTTCAAATCTAATTGAGCAACCAATTCTAATACCAAGCATAGGTTCATCATTTTGACCATAGGAGATTATTAGCAATTGATATAATATGTGATGATGATGATTTCATTTCATCTACTTTGGGTGACCTTAATAATGAGAAGGTTTGGAAATCATTTACACTTCTATATATGTACGAAAGTTGTTTCTAGTTTTTCATGAGTTGATCTCTCTTATGAATGATCATTGAAGAGATCAACATGTAGGGTGAATCATTTGAAAGAAGTGGTGACTAGATCCAATCACTTTACTTAAGTTCAAGAAGAGAATGTGGTAGAGCCTCTTCAAGAGGTTGTGGTATGGGAACGTGCTAGTAATAACTAGCAAAACATGTTACATCATTAGTTTAGTAAAATGCATATTTTAGGATGTCATGAAAACTTTAGAGATAGGGAAAATTCTAGTATTAGTTATCATTATTGTGGTAAAATAGGTCATATTACAACCCATTGTTATGCTAAGAAGGATGATATATGCAGTGGTAAATTGTAGCATGGAAAATATACATCATCTTCATGACAAAATAAACATAACAATGATGAATGTTATTATAGGAAATGAGGCATCTTCATGATTAATGTTATTATAGGAAATGAGGCATATGATGGCATATAATATATTACTTTAGGTGCATCTAATCATATGACTAGCCATGTTAAATAGTTTGGAGAGATGCAAAATTTACAAAATCTAGGTTATGTGTAGACAAATGATAAATCATGCCACCTAATTTTACACATTGGAAAGGTTTCCTTATCCTTTGCATGATGGTCAAACAAAGAGTCTGTCAAATGTGTTATATATGTCATCCATCACAAAGGATCTAGCGTCTATTATTCAGATGGTAGAGTAAGGGATGTAGGCTCAATTTAATGCAAATGGTTATTTTGTGGAAGACTTTAATGATAAGTGTAGGTTGGTCACAAAAGGAAGTAGAGTTGGCCACATGTTCACTTTAGATGCTAGAATTATTGATATGAATGCTACTATGTATACTAAAGGAAAAGAAGTAGTTATATACATTAAAATATGGCATAAATGTATTGGATGTGCAAAAGTGTAAAGGTTGACATTAATGCAATCCAAGGGTTGGTTACAGGGTTGGTTATAGGGTTGCATGTTTTTAGAGTTGCAAAATTTCATAAAGTGTGTAAAGCATGTCAGTTTGGTAAGCAAGCAAGACAACCTTTTTTGCATGATAGAGATGTGAGCAGGAATATACTTCATGTTGTGCATATAGAGGTTCGAGAGCCTACACAGAATATATCTATGGTAGTAAATATTTTATCATGTTTATTGATGATTGTTTCAAGGAAAAGAGTGATGTATTTAAGCACTTCAAAGCTTTCAAGTTTGTTGTTGAAACAGAGATATGCTTGAAAGTTAAGTGCTTTAGGTTAGATGGAGGGGGAGAATATCTCTCTAATGAGTTCAATGAATTTTTGAGGTCTCACAAGATAAAGAGATAGTTTACTTGCATGTATACCCCACAACAAAATGGGGTTACAAAAAGAAAAAATAGGCATATTGCAAAGTTGCATGGGCATTGATGGCTAAAAAGAATTTGCCAAAACATTCTCTATTTCAAGATTTTCATATTGCCATCTATATTATGAACAAAACACCCACAATTATAGTTTATGGAATAATCTTCAAAAATGCTTTATATGTAAGGAGCCCGATGTGTCACACTTAAAACTATTTGATTGTATTGTATATGTTCATGTGCCAGATGAGCTACAAAAGAAGCTTGATCCAAAGGTTTAAAAATGTATTTTCATTTGATATTTTTTAGAGTAGAAAGAGTATCACTGTTATAACCTTGTCATAGGTGAGTTCAAAGTGAGGAGAGTTATTTTTTATGAGATGAGGAGCTAATATGCATCTACCGGTGATTCATTGGATGATGACAATGATGATCATGATAGTTATGTGCAAATAAAAAAGCAAGAATCATGAAGCCTTAATGGACCAAAAACATCATCTAGTACTACTACTACAGTTAGCTCTTGGTTTGGGAGACTAATGACCATCTCCGCATCTTCAAGTGCATCTACAAGCATTGTAGGTAAAGACAAAGAAAATAAAAAAGTCTCAGATTGATAATGATGCATCTGTGATGCCAGGAGGCATATTCCACGGTGGATTCCGTGAGGTTTTACGGTGGATTCCGTAAACTTAGATGACCGGGGCTCATACGCAAAGAGGATTCTTTGTGCGAGAAGTTGATGGGGACGCCTGTCCTTTTCGGGCGTTTCATTAATTTAGTGTGTACATGGGTGATTCCATAGCGGGTGATTCCGCAAAATGTATATTAAATTAATAAACGTTTATGAGTTTAGAGTGCGCACTCGTAATAAATTAAGGTTAGGATTTATTTCTAACCAGTTGATTTATTTATGTAGCTGAAGACTGCTAGGTATTCACTTTTGTCGGTTTAATTGTGTTATTTTACTAACGATTGTGAATGCTTCAGTTGATGTGTAGAGATAGCAGCAGTGGCGGAGGAAAGCATTGGAGTCTAGCGAGTTTCCGATCTTTCGACTATATTTTGATAGGCGCCACGCCTATATTTTGATTATGTCTATAGAGACATCGACTATTTATTATTATTTTGTATGCGCTTATGCGCCTGGATATGTTATTTTTATTTGGACATTGAGATTGGGCGTGCCAGACTCTTTGGGCACCGTCCATTAGCTTTATTTTCCTATTTTTGGTAGAAAGCAAACTCAAAAGCTAAAAGCTTGTCATATTTTTGTAATTGGGCTATTTTTGAGCAAAAAGATTAAAAATATATATTAAATACATGCTTTGTGAAGCGCTCACACAAGGCATGGGGGAGATTCAACCCAATTTGTCTTTTGTCTCATGTCGTGCTTGCTTTCACATTGGTTTTTGTGCTAAAAAGTAGAGTGCTTTGTTCTTGGGGACCTTTGGGAATTCACTACGTGAGCTACCTGCGTCCGATCTGCGCACCAGTGGTATCAGAGCGGAGCAGAGATCAAGGGCTTCCAATCGCTACCAATCTCGGGCGAAGGCGGAGCTCCAGGAACAAACGGCCTCTACAGTCAATCTCGTCGTGAACCGTCGATACAGGCAGACTTCTGGCGATCAAGAACCCCTGTTTCCACTCTCAGATCGCGAAGGACCACTCTCTGTCGGCGGAGGACCACTCCTACATCCTCACATACAAGTCGTGAAGAAACAGTGAGAAAAAAAATTCATATCTCTTTTCTCTTTCAAGTTTAAGCTTGACTTAAGCTTTAGAAGAAAGCTTAACCATTTCAAAAATTCATCACGAGGTGTATGAGGGGGTCCGAAAATTCCGCGATGGCATCAAATCTATATTCAAGTCCTCCACGATTTGCGCCGTTTTCTGACGGCTCTTCTTCTTCATTAAGCCTAAGTTACTAAGCTTATTAAACTTAAGCTTAGTTACTTAAGCTAAGTCACACAACTTTCATCAAGTCTGACAAGACACACAGATCTGACAAGTCTGCAAACTCCGGGTCACGCACTCCAGAAGACAAGTTTCGCAAGTCGACACTAATCAAGTACTGCAAGTCCTGCAAATCAGCTAAGTTCAGCAAGTCAACAACCCTGCAAGTCTGTTAAGTCTGCGACTCTGCAAGTCAGACTAAATCAGAACTGACTAACGCTCGAAACTCCTAGAAGACTTGTTCGTTTGCAAAAACTCAGAACTGGAAAGTTGTTCGCAGCAAGCTGTTTTACCTATCTGCAAGTTCGTTGAAGTACTTTCAGCAAACGGAGACAGAAATATTTCAGAATTTCTGAAAATTGAAGAAGAAAATACCCAAAAATACATAGCCTTGTAACCCCAAATTTGAGCTACGCTCATCCCGCTAACTGATTTTGAGTGAGAAAGGTTTGTTGAGTTTTACAGGATGACTACCCCACATATGGATGATCCTATGGCTGAAGACGACCTACCCGAGCCTACCATGGAGCAAAAGCTGGATCTTATCATGTTACAATTGGACGAAGAGCGAAGAGCTAGGCAAGCCTTGCAAGCGCAATTGACAAAGCTACAAGGAGCGTCCACTGATAAAGAAGAACCTCAAGCTGAAGATTTGATACGCCGTACCATCGACGCCACTCTTGAAGCACAAACCATTCGCAAGGAATCCAAGATAAGTAAACGAAGTTTCAAGTTTCGCACTTTCAATGGCATAAGAGAAGGAAAGACTGTTTTATCATTCATTAGCCAGTTTGATGACTATTTCCATGAGGAAACTTATCCTGAGAAAGATAAAATCAAGTGTGTTACTAATCATCTGATAGATAGAGCATCACTTTGGTGGACTGTCGTCCGCAAGAGCATAGAATGTCCTGCTACATGGGAAGATTTTAAGAAGAAGTTTATGCAAAATTTTCTACCACCGCAATTTCATGAGAAGGCAATCAAGCAATGGGATTTACTGCAACAACGCGACCGTGAGCCTATACCACAGTATACAGAGCGTTTTTGGAATGCACTTCTACAGCTACGCATGCTTGAAGACGTACCAGAGACGACACATAAGCGGAAGTACATGTCTGGACTTCTTGGACATTACTACGCTGAGGTGAATATGTTCAAGCCTGCTACTCTTGAAGATGCCATCTCCTTAGCTCACGACACTGAAGATAAGTTACGCGGAAGAGATCGACGACCACAGCCATTCCAAGCAAACGGTAATTATGGATCTAAACAATTCAATTCAAATTTCAGAAGGTTTAATCCAGGTCGTTTTTCATCACCATCTTTCCGCAAGAATTGGCCTAAACCACCTGCATTACCATCCACTGTCAATCCAAATCCTAAGCCTATCCAACAAGCAAATCCAAATATACCCAGACTCCCAGCCATTGCAAATAATGTGACCAAAGCCAAGCCTATCGTGTGCTACAAGTGTCATCAGCGAGGCCATCTCGCAGCAAATTGTCATTCAAAGAAGCCATCAGCACATATCAACTACCTTGGAGCTATGGACGAGGACGAGCATGAGGATATGCCGGACTTCACTGAAGAAGAAGATGATCCTACTACTACTTCCGACACTTTACCAGGTATGCCTACTTTACATTCATTGTTGACTATGAAATGTATGGTGCATGGAAAAGAAAGAACTGTATTGCATGATGACGGTAGTACGCATGACTTTATTTCAGCAAAATTGGTAAAGGAATTGAAATTGCATACAGTACCTACGCGCTATCGCATAAAAGCTGCATTTTTAGGCACTAGGTACAATGGCACACAAGAAGTTCAAAATTTAGAAATTCAAATTGGTCCATATATTGAAAGAAGAAATTTCTTAGTTGTCCCATTACAATCTAGCGACATTATTCTAGGAATGCCATGGAGACACCAACATAATCCCAATATAGATTATTCCACACACACAATGAATATAAATTTTCAGGGAAAATCTATTACATTATTTGGTATGCATGCATCTCATATGTTTCCATTGCTTTCGCATACTCAAGCAAAACGTGCACTACGCAAGAATACTAAATCATATCTCATTTGGGTGAATGAATTGCACGCAAAAGAAACTCATATGCACCCTAGACATAAGGAATTTCTTGCATATTTTAAGGACTGTTTTGCAGAAGACCTACCACCAGGTTTACCTCCATCACGTCCAGAAGACCATAAGATTGACCTAATACCTGGCACACAACCACCTTGCAAAGCCCCATATAGGCACAATCAAATAGAGCAAAAAGAAATCCAGACTCAAGTAGAAGAATTACTAAATAGAGGTTTAATTCGACCTAGCAGTTCCCCATTCGGTGCACCTGTGCTCTTAGTCAAGAAAAAGAATAATACTTATCGGATGTGTATTGACTACCGAGCATTAAACAAGATCACTGTAAAGAATAGGTATCCTATACCTAGAGTTGATGACCTTATGGACAAACTGCAAGGATCTTCTATATTTAGTAAAATTGACCTTAAATCTGGATATCATCAGGTGAGGCTAGATAGATCCGACATATTTAAGACTGCATTCAGGACACAGTTTGGCCATTACGAATTCTTAGTTATGCCATTCGGATTAACTAATGCACCTGCTACTTTCAGTAGAATGATGAATCGTATTTTTCTAAAATATCAGTATTGTGTGATTGTTTTCTTTGATGATATTTTAGTGTTCAGTCAAAGTGAAAAAGAGCATTATGAGCATTTATCATTAGTTTTTCAATTACTGAAAGAAAATCAATTGTTTGCAAATCCTGACAAGAGTGAATTCTTTAAGACAGAAATAGAATATCTAGGTCATATTGTATCAAAAGAAGGAATAAAAGTTGATCCTAAGAAAATTGACGCAATATTGCATTGGCCTATTCCTAAAAATGTACATGAACTACGCTCATTCCTTGGTCTTGCTAGTTTCTATAGGAAGTTTGTACGTAATTTCTCATTACTTGCTTTACCACTGACCAAACTTCTTAAGAAAGGCATAGTTTATCAATGGACTGAAAACCAGCAGAAATCCTTTGATTTACTTAAACGTGCATTGACCAATGCCCCTGTCCTACAATTGCCTGACTTTAATAGACCATTCTTTTTAGTTGTGACTGATGCTAGCGGATCAGGAATAGGAGCCGTGTTAATGCAAGATAACCATCCAATAGCATATTCTAGTTCTAAGCTGAAACCTTCTGAGCTTAAATATTCCACTTATGACAAGGAACTCTTAGCAGTTGTACAAGCATTGAAACAATGGAAGCATTATTTAATGGGTTCAGAATTCATGATAAAGACCGACCAGCAAAGCATTAGACATCTACTTAGCCAACCCCAAATTTCTGACCGCCATATCAAATGGGCTTCATTCATTCAAAGTTTCCATCCTATCATTCAATACCAACCTGGAAAAGAAAATGTAGTTGCTGATACATTAAGTAGAAGACCTGCAATTCATAACATTTCTATCATATCTTTTGATTCTTTGATTGCTATGAAAGACACATATCACCAGGATATTACTTTTCATTCTGATTGGCAAAAATTAATTCAAAATAATTTCATTCCTGTTGATTCATTATCATATAATGATGGATTCATGTTCTTTGAAAAGAGACTGTGTGTTACTATTCCATTCCGATCATTTGTTTTGAATGAAATTCATTGTCCCCCATATCAAGGTCATAGAGGTATCATTTCTACATTACGCATGTTAACTGAAGATTTTTATTGGCCGCATATGGATGCAGATGTGTCTAATTTTGTTTCTGAATGTTTGATTTGTCAAAGAATAAAAAGACATCATGGTAAACAGTATGGGTTATTAATGCCTTTATCTATTCCATCTAAACCTTGGGAACATATATCTATGGATTTCATTACTGGCTTACCAAATACTAAATCTAATCATGACATGATTTGGACAATTGTAGATAGATTTAGTAAGCAAGCATATTTCATTGCATGTAAGAAAACTTTAACAGCATCACAAGCAGCACAGTTATTTTTGAAAACTATTTTTACTAACCATGGATTACCGAAAGTGATTATTTCAGATAGAGATTCTAGATTTTGTAATAACTTTTGGATTACACTGTTTGCAAATCTAGGCACGAAGATTGATTTTTCATCTGCATTTCATCCAGAAACAAATGGACAAACAGAAGCCACAAATAGCACTATTCTAGATCTTTTACGTGCATACACTATCTCTAAACCTCAGACATGGGATACTCACTTACATTTATTACAGTTTGCTTACAATAATACACCTCACACATCTACAAAGAAAGCACCTTTTGAAGTTATTTATGGACATAGATTATCTACACCTGTTGCATCTTTGTCTAATAGAATACAAAGTGCCGATGATATTGCTGTTATGCATAATACTATTTTTGATGAGGTCAAGGATATGATTGCTAAAGCCCAACAATCATATACCAAACAAGCCAACAAGAAAAGACAAGCCATGAATTTCAAAGTTGATGATTATGTTTGGCTTAGAATAGAAAAGCGTAGACTGCAAAGTGTAGATAGACATCCAGTTGTCAAATTAGCCCCTAGATTCTACGGACCATTTAGAATCATTCATAAGATTAATGACAATGCATTCAAGTTAGAACTGCCATCACATTGGAAAATTCATAATACCTTTCATATTAGTTTATTGAGACCATTTAGAGGACAATTACCTATCCACCATGTCTATGAAAACCCACCTTTACTAGAAGAAGAGACTGAAATCCTTGAACCAGAAGCCATCATAGACACTGATTACATGACCACTAGAACTGGCCGAAGGTACTCTAGATATCTCGTGAAATTTAAGAACCATCCTGTAGAGGAAGCACAATGGATGCACGCTAGAGACCTAAATGCTTTCCCCACTCTGTTAGCTCCACATTGAGCTAATAGCAATTGAGGTCAATTGCTATCCCACCCCGGGGGTATGATGCCAGGAGGCATATTCCACGGTGGATTCCGTGAGGTTTTACGGTGGATTCCGTAAACTTAGATGACCGGGGCTCATACGCAAAGAGGATTCTTTGTGTGAGAAGTTGATGGGGACGCCTGTCCTTTTCGGGCGTTTCATTAATTTAGTGTGTACATGGGTGATTCCATAGCGGGTGATTCCGCAAAATGCATATTAAATTAATAAACGTTTATGAGTTTAGAGTGCGCACTCGTAATAAATTAAGGTTAGGATTTATTTCTAACCAGTTGATTTATTTATGTAGCTGAAGACTGCTAGGTATTCACTTTTGTCGGTTTAATTGTGTTATTTTACTAACGATTGTGAATGCTTCAGTTGATGTGTAGAGATAGCAGCAGTGGCGGAGGAAAGCATTGGAGTCTAGCGAGTTTCCGATCTTTCGACTATATTTTGATAGGCGCCACGCCTATATTTTGATTATGTCTATAGAGACATCGACTATTTATTATTATTTTGTATGCGCTTATGCGCCTGGATATGTTATTTTTATTTGGACATTGAGATTGGGCGTGCCAGACTCTTTGGGCACCGTCCATTAGCTTTATTTTCCTATTTTTGGTAGAAAGCAAACTCAAAAGCTAAAAGCTTGTCATATTTTTGTAATTGGGCTATTTTTGAGCAAAAAGATTAAAAATATATATTAAATACATGCTTTGTGAAGCGCTCACACAAGGCATGGGGGAGATTCAACCCAATTTGTCTTTTGTCTCATGTCGTGCTTGCTTTCACATTGGTTTTTGTGCTAAAAAGTAGAGTGCTTTGTTCTTGGGGACCTTTGGGAATTCACTACGTGAGCTACCTGCGTCCGATCTACGCACCAATCTGCTAGTCATTCGCGGTTTGATGGAGATTTGAGTGGTTCAGAGAGTTTGGATGACTAACACTAGGTGTACAAAGAATACATGGTAATGTAAAGGCTCCATTGAGGGAGCCAGTGGTATGCAAGTCTATTAGGGTTAGATATCTTGTTAAAATATTTGGTTTTGAGGATTATGCAATTCACCATATGCTTATGTGGTAGAGGTGGTTGAGGATGTTGAGACCACTTATTTTGAAGATGCTATTAGTCATGCTCATTGGGATGCAGCAATGGATGAGGAGATGACTGCATTGGAGGCCAATAAGACTTGGGATCTAGTACCATTGACTAAGGGCAAGAAAGCTATTGGTTGCAAGTGGATCTACAAAATTAAGCATAACGCAAATGGTTTTGTTAACAAGTATAAGACTAGGCTAGTTGCAAAAGGCTATGTTTAAACATATGACATATATCATGAAGAGACATTTAGTCCAATTGTTAGGATGGCAACTACTAGATATGTGATTGCTTTGGTAACAACCAAAAGTTGAAGTTTGCAACAAATGCACATAAAGAATGTTGTCTTGCACGGTGAATTGCAAAAAGAGATGTATATGGAGTAGCTAGAAAGTTATGAAGATTTAGAATATCTCACATATGTATGCATGTTAAAGAAGGCACTCTATGGGCTAAAGCAAGCACCTAGAGCATGGTCTAGCAAGATCGGAGAGTATATTGTCAATATTGAATTTTACATTTTTTGATGCTCATTGCTCACTTTCTGTGAAAAAGAAATATGTTGGATTGATCATCATAATCATCTATGTGGATGACTTGATTATTACTAGTGACAGTGACAATGGGATTGCTAAAGTCAATAACATTTTGAAGAATAGTTTGAGATGAAGAATTTGGGTGAGCTACCATCACATGGAGGTGGTAGAGACCAAAGTCTTGAGACAAGAGAGCCATGGTGAACATGGTAGATAAAACACAATTTATAATAATAGGAATTGCTATTTGTGTTTAGAAATGTTATATTACATATGATTGTCCAAAAAAGAGAAGATATTGAAATAAGAGAAATGGAAGAAGCCACCATAATAATTAGGCATCTACTAGTAATCACGTTGATAATGAGAAGCTATTTATTATGTAGCACATGATGAATGCTATGAATGTGAAAAAACATTAGTAGTAAGGATTGATGATATAGGCTATGTGGATTCACATGCCTCTAAACATATGATATCTCGTGGAGAATGGTTTAGAGAAAGGAAAAATCTTAAAATGCCTCATTTTTTGGAAATAAGTGACAATATGGTACATCCTATTGCTCATATTGGGAGTGTCCCATAGTCTATAAAGGATGGAAAAGTTAAGTGTTTACTTAATGTGTTGCATGTGCCTAACATCACAAAGAACTTAGTTTATGTAGGGAAAATGGTTGAGTAGGGATTGCAAGTAAATTAAATTAGAATGGTTACTTTTTAGAAGATTTTAAGAATGGATGTAAACTGATTGAAAAATATAGGCTTGTGGGAAGGATGTTTACCTTAAATATCAATGTATCCAAGCTAATGGTTGCTATGTTTTCAAAAGGTACGAGAGTTGTGGCTAATATTGACATTTGGCAGCATAAATATATTGGATATGTAAATGTGTAACATGTGAAGAATATGCACTCACATGCAATTGTGAAAAAAGTATGTGAAGCATCCCCATTTGAAAAATAGACAAGGCATGCATTTCCTCATGATAAACATGTAAGCATACATTTACTTGATGTACATTTGGATGTATAAGAGCCTACAAATATGCATCAATGGTTAGATGTAAGTATTATATTGTTAACCCTCGGACGAACAAGGTGGAAAATTTGAAAAATCTAAAACGGAAGACAAAGGCCAAGGCAAAAGTGAAACGGAAGACGAAGGCATGCCAAGGAAAATATGAAAACACAAGAAGTGCAAAAAAGTCCTAAATAAAGGAAAAATGCGCACAAGAAAAAGTGCAAGTCAATACTTTTGTAAAAAAGTGCAAGGCACACCATGATTTATTTGAAGAGTGCTAGGCTCTCAACCGTGCAATTTGAAAATGTAGACAGGTGGTGGAAAGGAAGCTAGAAAGATAGAAAGTCAATGGGAAAAAGGGCCTAGCTGCCATGTAAAAAAGGGGATAAGGGGATTATCGCCCAAAAGGGATTTAGGGTTTTGTATATAAAGTTGAAAAGTGAATGAGAAGCTCATTCTTGTGTGTGGCAAAAAGTGGCTCTCCTCTTCTTCTTCTTCTTGCTAGGTTGAGCTTATGCTTGAGAGAGGAGTGTGAGAGTGTGAGGGAGTAAGTGTGTGAGGGTGAGGGACCGGGGAAGAGAAGCTCTCCATCTTCTCCTCTCTTCTTCTCTTCTCTTCTCTTGCTCGCGGCAATGGAGCTTGGAGTGTGGAGCTTGCTTGAAGCTTGCACTTGGATCGTGGAGCTACCGGAGTGCGTGTGGGAAAGGAGGTAACTCGATCGGCATGGAGGTAAGCTCACTACACCCGTAGATATGGATGGTGTGTCGGCTATGTGAGAGGTAGCCATTAGTGCTCGGCTTGGAATGCTTGAAGCAATAAGCGGTCCGTGGGTCATGGCAGTTGAGCGAAAGCTCCCACATTTTGGTTCTGTTGTCGGGACCCACGGATTCAAGCCTTGAGCACTTGCACACTTCGAATCGAGAACTGAAGTAGGGTTTTCCCCGAACCAGTGCTTGAGGTAGATAGATAGGAAGCGGGGGAGTTTGAAGAGGTATTCGATCTCCTTAGCAAGTAGTTTTTTGGTTTTTTGGATTTGGAAAACCATGGAGTAGTGTAGGTATTTGTTGTGTGATTTGGATACATTAAGGTAGGAAAAAACAAAGAAAAAGAAGAAAAACAAGCATCAGGGTTTCTGCTGTCATAACAGGGCATGAGGGTTTGATTCGTTTGCCGATTTGCATTTTGGAGTTTATTGGCTTTTCCAAGTATATACAACTCTTCCCCTCCACCGATAGCTTTGATTTAGAGGTGCGTGCGATAGGCCGTGACCTAAATCATGTCATTTGAGTGATTTATTGTTGTGCCAGCCAAAATCGTGCTGCATTCGGCCCATCTGAGTAACAGTGATTTAGGGCCAAGTCCCAAAATTGGCCCTCGGCCCCTGCCAGTCAAATCAACCATCTAGCCCATCTTGCTCAAATGCCCTCCTCTCGACCCGTCCGAATCAAGCACTCAAACCGACTTGATATTCGGCCCTCGGCCCTACCGACTCGGCCCAACTCCACTCGGACAAGTTGCCATTCGGCCCAATCGAATTCACCATTTGGCCTTCGCCCCACCTCACTCGGCCCTCGGCCCTCAGGTCGGCTGAATTCACCCTTCGGACCGCTTGCATTCAGCCCACCTAACTCAACCCTCGGGCCAAATCAGGCATTCAACCCTGTAATTCGGACCTGCTGGGCCAAATTTGGAGTTGGTCCAATTTTAAACTTTTAGACCTTGAAATCAACCTAGAGACCACATAAAGCTGAAACCACATCATAGATACATCACCGGGCTGAAATCTAGAGCAAGTAGTTCGAAATTTGTCTACGAATGGTCCTTCAAATCACGCATGGTGTTTGCCGTAGTGGCCCTATGGGTGGAGGGGGACTGCCCCCTCGGACCCTCGCAAAGGGGGCTTTGCCCCCTCCACACCTCCCCCAAGTAGATTGGAGAGCAACCAAAAGCCCATACCTGAACAAAGACAAATAGAGACCCTAGAACCTCAATGGGCCAATCTAGCCAACAAGGGCAAAAAGGCTGTACTGCAAAAACACGTACGTGCACAACGACGAGGATGACTAGATATGACAGTCCTAACGATAGATGCACCTTGAATAGCACTGCACAGATGATCCAAGATATTAGTGGAGAATCCACATCTGGCCGTGCAGTTGGGGACTCAAGGGCATTTGTCAGAAGGCTTAAATTTATAAGCCAAGACCCAGAAGATGAATACATAGTACTGCCTGCTTATCTTAGGATCAAACGCACCGTGAAAAGAGAGCACACTTTCGATGCTCTCATTGATGAAGGGGCCGATTTTAATATCTTGACCTATGAAGCATGAACCCTATTAGGCCAACTAGAGCTCACACCGACTAATGCAACTCTAAGTCCTTATGGGGGACACTCACAAGCACTTATAGGGAAGTGCAAAATCCTTGTAACTATTGAAATAGAAAGCTTTCCTATCCTATTCCATGTCCCTCCAAATAGTGCTAATTGTGGAAAGGAAACCCTCCTAGGAAGACCCTTCAAAAGGGCACCAAGTGTGAGGCCGACTATGTAGCACAGAGGATACACATGACACTACCGAGTGTGAGGATAATCACAACCTTTGGCAAGGGTGACCTCATTGGACGTCGAGGGAAAGGCAAGGAATGTGCTGACATAACAAGCAAGCCTAGTAATGAGAGAAAGGACCTATTGAAAGAGTTGATACAAGCACAGCTTGAACAACGAGAACCAGTGAGTGAGGCCATGCTTAAAATAAGAAGGTTAGGAGGCAATGCCAAGGACACGCTTTAGACTTACAAATATTGTAGAAGATCACAAAAGAAGCCCAAGCCTTATAGACGAAGGTATCGATGGAGAGCTAGCACAATGCCGCGATGGACATCCAAAGTGTTGCTATGTTCTTAAGGGTATTATGCAGGTAACTAATGGATTTGGGTACCAAAATCCCCTGCTAAACCACTCTATCAGATGAAGGTCAGTTTGCATCAAAAGCAAAGAAGCACAGGAGGAAATCTAAGAGAAACTCCAGGTCTCGAGGCAAGAACCCAAACATGAGTGTTCAAAAGGAAGAGCCTCAACCTAGCATGCTTAATAAGCAAATATCAGATGTAACTATTAAGTGTGCACAAAGACCAATAGTGCTCAAGGAGCTTTTGACTTTCCAAGAGGATAATGAGCACCATAGGCACAACGCTGCTCATAAGAACGTTGATTGCTCAACAAAGTAAATGGCACAATCGCCTAGCAGCCCCCACAAGCAAATCTTCCAACCAGTGTCAAAGCCACTTAGGAGTCCCAAGTCTCCTACACCCTCTTTCCCTAAACGGACATAGGAAGCACAACAGCAATGGTCAAGTTCAGCTGCTCAATCCCAATCTCTATCTCCAGATAAGCTTCTAAATGTCCAAGAGGTGGAACATAACACCACCCGTAGCTCTCGGCCCAAGGATATGCCTATGCAATCTATTGTGACTAGATCAGTTGAGGCTCAATCTGCACAAGTGAATACTCAAAGGGCAAAAAAAGACACAAGCACTTCCAATCTGCTTGAGGACCTGACATTGCAATCTAGTAACATTAGTCAGTCCACTGAAATAGCTGCTACTACTTCCAATCAAGGATCACAGCAGTCACAACCCTTGGCCGTGACAATGCCCCTTGTGGAACATGTCCTTAACAGTTCACCTATCGTCAAGGAGGTGCTGCAACCAAGATCCTTGACAACTCCATCACTTCCAAAGCACCTAAATTCTAGGCTTGAGGAGAAGCCTCTCAAAGATATGGCCAAGGAGATGGCGCATCTGACCAATCAACCTAGCAAGGCTATCCAACAGGTCGCATCTACGTCCCATGAGGACACACCAGAGAAAGGGAAAACTGAGGCCCAACAAAGCACATCGACGACTAACCTAGTTCAAGGTCGTGAGTCGTTAAGAGATGCACCTTCATTGACCAAGAAAAATAGGAGAAAATAGCAAAAACAATAGCAATTACAAGTGGTTGTGGACCCCAAGAACATTGAGACCAAGAGCGCTGAAGAGCTAAGGAACAAAGCATTGATTCCATCCACCAATGAACCCATTGATGTCTCTTCTAATAGCGGTGAAACCTTAGACACATTTGTGTGTTTAGAAAAATCAAAGCAACCATTACCATCAACGGTTGCTTGCAACACTTAATCCACCGACAATGAAACTCATATTGACCAATCAAGAGTGGATACAACACTGTCACAACAAGATGACAGATCTATACCAGTCGCATCCAAGGAGAACCATGATGCAATAACAACAAAGCCTCAGGAGACACATGGAAACCCCGAGGACAAAAGCAATCCTAGAGTCGACCAATCTTGCTCATCTAAGCCTGAGCCCCCAGCTATGCTAAAGCCTAGGGAAACTCCTAGAACCTTGCATGAGATAGCAACCGAGCAAGCCCTTGTTGAATATAGAAGTGTCGCAAAATGCTTAACTGAGTTGGATGCTAAACTCAAAGTATTCGCACATGTCTATGTCATTGTGGACATGGATGCATTCCCCAAGAAGCAGCTTGGGAAATACTTGCCATTTCCCCTATCCTGGGAAGAGCAAGAACATCTTGATGAGCACTATGATAGGCTCCTGCATGAACGCATGCAACTCACCTTTAACGAGGAAGCCGACAAACTCCTCTTAACTGTAACATTCAATGATGCGCTCTGTCAATCGAATCTCTTAGAGATAGAGCAACTAAAGCGACAATCAGAGGGTTGAAGTCAATTTGAAAAATGTTGGTTTGAAAACCGCATGGCAATGGCTAAACTAGGAGCCCAATCTCAGAGGAGCGATTGGCTAAATGTCATTCTCAAAGAGACCCAACCTATGTGGCACCGGATTCCTTTTGAGTACTAACTGCCATTCGGGGCATGGACTTAGCCGGAACTAGCCAAGAGAACTCTCTGACTGATAAGGTTCTCACTGAGGAGGAGTTACATGTTGCCAGTAGACTCGGACAAGATACCATGCTACTCGATGTTACAAAATATCTATTGTTATTGAGTAAGGTGCCACATGTACTGGATGCATGTGCCACACTCCACCCTGAGTTCTACAATTGGTTTTTATCCTCTCGAAGTGACATGGATTCGTAAATATGTACAAAAATAAACAATGAGCTTTGTGACCATGTATAGATAATATCAACACATACAAGTAATGATAGTCAAGTACAAGGAGAAGAGTTGGGTTTGACAGGCTGAGCTCCTCAGGTCCTCCTCTCACTACACATCTAGAAATCGTGTAACCATTCCCACCTCCAAGTGGAGGACATGCAACCCTCATTACCGCCATTGGAAGCCATGACCAACATATCTGATGGTGTAGACAAGGCACCGTCCCCTTCTATGCATCTTTCCCCTTTTCGGTCTATCCTTCTAGGCACGAGCCCTGCTCCACTCCATGACAAGTAGTTCATGCAACTTTGCATAAGCAAAGATCTGCTAATGGTAGAATATGCCCCGTAGTCCAAGCAAGACGAACATCATCATGAGGGACATCCCTCTATAGCAAATACTGCATGCCTCGCCCCACCCCTCATTGTCATATGTGCTTGATAACCCATAGTTTAACCCCTTTCACGCGAACACTATCAAGTCTCAGGGCCTAACCCCCTAGTTTGCATTTTGCAAGTCCCTCCACAGTAGTTGTCATGGAGCACACAATGCAGCTGGCATGCAAGGAAGCTCTCCTCTATAGAAGGGAGGATAAGGCATAAGCGCCTCCACCAAAGCGATATGTGCCTACCCTTAAGAGGTACACACCAAAAAGAGGCCCCAAGCAACACCGCCCCAGATGCAGGCCAAAGACTTCTTAGGCCAAGAGAACAAAGGCTCAAGGGCATGCCCGAGGGGTGGCAACCCCTTCCGTGCAGACCCTCCCCAGACGCTCGGGCACCAGGTGCTCAAAAGAATATAAGGAAGCTAAAAAAAAAAAGGCATTTGACGAGATATTTAAAAGCATTCATGAAACGATAGCGCCCAAGGACACATTTGGGTCCCAGCCAATGTCTTTCCTGACCAACCTGACAGGAGCCCACCACTGGCAACAACCCTAGTCGTCTGATCACCCAAATTCACCCCGCCTCATACAAATGGAATAGGCCCTATGTTGTATAAACTGCTTGTCAAATGCCACCTTGTCATAAATTTTTGTCCTTAAGTGGTTTAAGGGGCAGGCTCCCCAACTATACAAACTTCCCTTACCGACTACTAATACAGGTCATGTCTTTAACAAGCATCAATGATATGCATCGCAGTCAACACCATAGGATTTTTATAATGTAATATCTTTTTGTGTTGTGCCTGTCATTATAATTGATGCATGTGACTTGCATATACTCTCGCGAAGTGTCAAGTGGATGCAGGACGACATAGGTCTTTGTACAAAATTGTTCAATGCCCAAGTCACCGCAAGACCACCAACCTCACAAAGAGCCATGACGAAGCCACACCGTCAAGAGTGAAAATCACCCTTGCTGCCGGTCACCCACATCACATGGCCCAAAGCATAGTCATTGGCTACGCTCTCTTTTTGGGTCAAGCTCTACATTTGGCTCATGCCAATTGTTACCTCAATTGTACCGACATCGCGTGTCGCAAAGAGATTTGCAAAATCTCAAGTGTATCTCTACATCTCAACAATTGTTCCTCTAGCATCGAGGCTAATAACACAATCATTATAATATCCATTTCTCAGAGCCTTTGGATCTCCACATTTCTCAATCCAAATAAAAGGCTGATAGCCTCAATGTATTGCATTGGAAAAAAAAAAGAGAAAACAAATAGAAAAGAAAAGAAAAGAACAAAAAAGAAAAAAAAACACTCGCAATCACAACCAGCACCTAGGGATCCTCAAATTGGTACATCCAGTGACCTTGGTCGGTTGGCTATGTCCCTAATCCCTTAGCCCTTTTATACATCCCCCACAATTGTTCCGGGCACATTAAGGGCAGGACATACCTAAGGAGCTCATCTCACCTATGGTTAGACTTGTCACCCTAAACCATTTGCACAATTCTTTTTCACACTCCATCTTAGTGCCATTGCAATCAAGAGTGGTAAGCAAGGCATGGAAGACCATGTAAGGTACATTGTACTCTTCAAGTAGCCACCAACTACCAAAGCTAATGCATCAATGAGCTTAATTATGCTCCATCGTGTGGTTGAAATCACAAATGATGTCTCAAGAAGCCTTCAAGTGTACTTCTCCTCAACATCGACAATTTTTCCCATCCCATCGAACCCTTGCATCATCCACGCATTGCTACGAGGAACCAGCCCAACGGTCTTCTACCTACATAATATCTAAGTATGCACGAGCACTCACATCATATCTACACTGAAATATATACACATTTTGGGTCCTCAAGTGCAGGACAATACTCTCAGCTTGCTTAGAGTTCGACATGTCTCCCAAACTAATCAAACTAAATCTTGTGCACTATAAAAAGACTAGCACTACCCCCAAGGAGAGACCACATATGAGAGGTTTTCAATTGGGGGTATTGAAGACTCCAACAAAAGTGTTGTTCGCTCTTCATCAACACTCAACTCTGAAATTTTATCCTTTATCATCTTGCAAGCCCGCCAAGAATCGTCATATGCAGAATCCCCAAAAAATCAATACCTATGCCAGCCCAATGCAATTCCCAACAGCAAACAGCCCTACCCCCAACTCCAACCACCCTATCACCAACCACCCACGCTAACAATGTGGCCCCAACAACCTTCATCTACCCACCATCAGAAAACTTCCAAGGAAACCACCACCACAGACGTCCTTTTCGCCCACGTCTTCCGTGCATGCTAAAGCCTGCTATCTATGATTGTGAGTGCCATGAAACTGGCACTCGTCTAGGAGGGGGGTAATGTTAACCCTCAGACGAACAAGGTGGAAAATCTGAAAAATCTAAAGCAGAAGACAAAGGCCAAGGCAAAAGAAAAACAGAAGACAAAAGTGCACCAAGGAAAATATAGAAACATAAGAAGTGCAAAAAATTCCTAAATAAAGGAAAAAAGTGCACAAGAAAAGTGCAAGTCAATACTTTTGTAAAAAAATGCAAGGCACACCATGATTTATTTTAAGAGTGCCGAGCTCTCACCCATGCAATTTGTAAATGTAGAGACAGGCAGTGGAAAGGAACTTAGGAAGATAGGAGGACAAAGGGAAAAAGGGCCTAGGCCATGGCCGGCCATGTAAAAAAGGGGATAAGGGGATGACCGCCCAAAAGGGATTTAGGGTTTTTTTATATAAAGTTGAAAAGTGAATGAGAAGCTCATTCTTGTGTGTGGCAAAAAGTGGCTCTCCTCTTCTTCTTCTTCTTCTTGCTAGCTTGAGCTTGTGCTTGAGAGAGGGAGTGTGAGAGTGTGAGGGAGTGAGTGTGTGAGGGTGAGGGACCGGCGAGGAGAAGCTCTCCATCTTCTCTTCTCTTCTCTTCTCTTCTCTTCTTTTTCTTATGGCAATGGAGCTTGGAGCGTGGAGCTTGAGGATGGAGCTTTCTTGAAACTGGCACTTGGATCGTGGAGCTATCGGAGTGCGCGGGAGAGGAGGTAACTCAATCAGCATGGAGATAAGCTCACTACACTCGTAGATATGGATGGCGCATCGGCTATGTGAGAGGTAGCCATTAGTGCTCGACTTGGAACACTTCAATCAATAAGCAGTCCGTGGGTCTTGGCGGTTGAGTGAAAGCTCCCACATTTATAATATTTATTGATGATCATACAATAAAGGTATAGGTGTATTTCATGAAGGAGAAAAATGAGGTATTCTCTCACTTAGGATTTTGAAAATCTAGTTAAGAAACAAACAAATGTGTAGATTAAGTTCTTGAGATTAGATGGAAGGAAAGCATATCTCTCCAATGAACTCAATAAATTTTTGAAATAGCATGGAATTTAAAGGTAGTTTACATACAAGTATACTCGGTGTTACTAGAAATAAGCACATTATTGTAAAAATTGCACGATCTTTGATGGCTAAAAAGAATATGTCTCATTATTATTGGACTAAACCTATCTCTACACATGTGTATATTATAAATGACTCCAATTGGTATAATGCATGATGTGACACCATAGGAGAAGTTTACTTGCAAGAAACCAAATTTGTCACATGTTAAAAATTGTGTATTTATTGGCTATTCCCTTGAGTAAAAGTGTTACATATACTATAATGTAGTAATAAGCAAGATACATGTGAGCAAATATATTGTATTTGAGGAGATAGGTAGATGATATACTCGTGAAAAATAGAGCATTGCAAATGAAATAAAAGAAAAGGTAGTTGTAGTAAATGTGCATCAATAGTCATAGACATTGAGTGAACTAGAAGAGTCCTCTTCTAGTAGGTCTACTTAGAGACCATGGAATGGCAAGTTGCGTATGAATATCACTCTCACAAGTGTAGAAATGTATCAGAAAAGGGAAAAGAAAAAGTGGTTGAGCCATTTGGTGTGCTAGATATTTCTACAAGCTATTTACATGTACATAGTGAGTGTGATGGCTCAAATCAGTGGATAGATGAGGACTTTGCTATTCGAGTTGTTCATATACCTAATGTAAGGAAAAGTAGAGCTAATGTAAAGGAACCATATAGTGCTTCCTAAATGCATACGTCAATAAGAGTAAGACATTTCGTACATAGATTGACATATGATGGTTATGTTGCTTACCATAATGCATAGATGGTGAATGTTATAAAATAAGTTGAGCCCACCTATTTTGAGGAAGTATTAGTCATGTGCATTGGGAGAAAGCCATGGTTGAAAAAATGGTTGCATTTGATGTAAATTTGACTTGGGATTTGGTATCATTACTTGAGGGAAAGAAAGCTATATGCTGTGGGTGGATTTACAAAGTAAAATAAAATACACATGGAAGTGTGAATAGGTATAAAGAAAGTCTGGTTGCAAAGGTTATGGACACAAACTTATGGGATTGATTATAAGAAGACATTTATTCCAATGGCAAAGATGGAAACTATAAGAGATGTCATTACAATGGTCGCAAAAAAATTTTGGGTCTTGCATCAAATGAATGTAAACAATGCATTCTTGCATGGTGAATTGCGAGAAGAAGTGTATATGGAGCAGCCACAAGGTTATGAGAGCATGGTTCACTCTTACTATGTGCGTAGACTATGCAAATCCTTGTATGGGCTGAAACAAACATGAAGAGTATAGCATAACAAGATAGCATAGTATCTTATCTCTATTGGTTTCCATGTTGAAAATGCAGATTACTAGCTTTATGGGCATCAAAGTGATAGATGCATTGTCATGATTACCATGTATGTGGATGATTTGATTGCTAGGGGTAATAATGTGCAAGAGCTAGACCATGTGAAGAGTCTTCTCAAGCAAAAATTTGACATGAAAGATTTGAAAGAGCTGAAATACTTTCTTGGAATTTAGGTAATAATAATATCTAATAGGATATGACTCTCACAAAGGTAGTACATCTTGGATCTATTAACAAAGCATGGTATGGTTGATTATAAGCCAATCTCAATGCCATTGGATCAAAATCTTAAGCTAAATGCTGAGTTGGGTAAGATGGAGGATCCCACGATGTAGAGGAAGATGGTGGGAAGTTTCATCTTCACTACTATCACTAGTTCAAATTGTAACTACATAGTTGTCTTGGAGAGTTAGTTTATGTAGATGCTTCGTTAGCCTCATTTGGATAGTGTAATACATATGTTATGGTACCTTAAGGCCACATCGGATTATAGTATCATTTATGAGGCTGACTTAATGGTGTAGTTATTTGGTTATATTGATGCAAATTGGGCAAGTAGTGTGTCTGATAGGAAGTCCACCAGTGGTGACATATTTTTCTTTGAGAGTGAGATTGTGACTTGCAATAATAAGAAATAGCCTATTGTTGCACTATCGAGTACAAAGTACAAGGATACTACTATGGCAGCATGTAAGATAGCTTGGATATAAAAGCTACTTGATGATTTGGGGATATAGATAGAAAGAAGGATTATTATTTATTATAAATTGCATATTGTTGTCAAAGAACCCAATGTCTCATGCACACATGGAACACATTGAGGTTCATTAGCACTTCATTAAAGAGTGATTCTTGGCAGGTAACATTGATCTCATATATGAGAGCACAAAGGAGCAGGTTGCAAATATTTTTACAAAGGCCCTAGAAGCAAAAAAGCTTCAACAATTTTGAAGCTTACCACCAGAATACTAATCCTAAATCCTTGCACTAAGTATAGGTTTCATCGATTGCACCTTCATTCCTTTGAATTTTCTTGGGATTAGTTGAACTTTAGTTCCAACAACGAGTGTCTTGGCACTCTTTTCAAGGAAATATTAGCACCCATCCATTAATGGTAGAGTTTCACCACTAGAGCATCCATTTCATAAGAACATCCACTTTAGCCCTAAAGACTAGATGCAAAACTTTGATAAGAATCAGAAAGACAATTGAGAGCAATCTACACAAATGGATTGTCTAGCAAAACCTCATCTACCAGCAATCGACTGTTCCTTATGATCTTTGATCTTTGTCAAAAAGTTATCCATGGATTTTATTTTATATATATGTTTACTTTCTAATTGCTAACACAGATAAGCAAAATGGACCTCATTTCTTTCTTAACAAAAACATATAAGAGTATCCCAAGCATCCTTAACTATCTTACATGATCAAATATATAGGATAATTATACATTTTATAGATAATGCAATCAAACCATGAGCCTCTATACGGAAATATCTTTTAATTTTGTGTACAATGTTCCAAATCCCCTTTGTAACCACTGTATATACATTTGTCTCCAGTTGCTTCTGCTACACTTACAACTTTTGAAATACCACATGACCATCTTTCAATTCCATGTATAATATTCCAAATCCCATTTGTAACCAATGCATAATGCATCATATAAGCCCATAGTAGATCTTTGGTTCCATCCAACTTATCCTTAACGTCCAACATATGGAATACATCATTGTTTCCATCCATGGGCATTGATTGTACTTAATGTAAACGTTACCTATATAAAGAAAAATATGCATTGTTGGGAGTTAAAGGCTACATGTGTCTAGCCATCCATATTTACTTTGTACTTAGTGCTCGCTCACATGTACATTGTAAGTGATATTCCCCCATCACTATGACTATATTCTTTACTCCTTACTATGACAATAAAATAAGGAAAGTTAGGTTACACATTGTGACTATTGGAATTTTTACATATGGTATTGCTCCCTCTTCTTGCTCTAACCTCCATAAATCTTACTTCTTGTTTCTACTTATGCTCTCATTCTTAATCATCTTTTTCACCTTTCAATTGGTATCATAGTGGTAATTTAAGGAGCTTCACAAACACTTGTCACAAATTTCATGGTGGGGGGACTTCCTTGAGATGGAATCCAAAACGTTTTCTTACTACTTTGCATGGTGGGGGGACTTCCTTGAGATGGAAGCTCACTCAAAAACAAAAAAAGAGAGATGGAATCCAAAATTTTTTCTTACTGCCTTCTTCTTTGTCTTTCACACACAATACAATGTACACAAAGTATACATTAGATAAAATATAAACGAAAGTGGCCTACTGAGTCAAATAGTACATAACTGACTATACTAATCAATTGATGCTATAACTATGCCAGCTGTAGGTAGGTGCAATAAACTAAATATAATAAGTGATAATTCAATGGCCATATGAGGATCATAATGACCACCGATATGCTAAGTGTAGATGTGTGGATCCATCTAACCAGGCAGTCCATCATTAATGTCTGCATGTGTTCAGCTTGCCATCTCAACACTCCCTATCAAGCTCAATTGTATCTCTACAACTCCAAGCAAGCTTGCCATCATCAATGTCTGCACATGTTGAGCTTGCCATCTCAGCACTCCCTATCAAGCTCAATTGTATCTCTACAACTCCAAGTAAGCTTCAAAATTTCCAAAGCTTCTCTGTACCAATGCCTTTGTGAAAATGTAAGCTATCTGATTCTATGTGTTGACATATACAAAGTTAACCTCTCCTACAAGTACCTTCTCTCTCACAAAGTGGTAATGCGCCTCAATGTGTTTTGTCCTAGCATGGAACATAAGGTTCCTAGCTATTTGTATACTGCTTATGTTGTCATAGTGAATGACAACTGGACCATATTCTTGCATATCTTAGTTACCCAATAACTTTTACAATCATATCAGCTCACATACTGCCATAGCAGCACCTCTGTAGTCAACCTCGGTACTTGATAAAGCAATTGTAAGTTGCTTTTGTTGCTCAACGTAACTACTGCACTACTAAGGAAAAACATGAATCCACTGGTATATCTTTTGTCAAACATGCTACTAGCCCAATGTACATTTGTGTATCCAAACACCTATATATCCTTGCATGTCTCGTAAAAGAAGTCCACAATGCAAAGTGGACTTCACATACCTCAATATACATCTAACTACATTCAAATGAGGCTATCTTGGCATTTACATAAATTAAATGACAAGGCCAACAATGTAACTCAAGTCGAACCTTGTGATAGTCATGTAAATTAGACTCCCTATTATCCTCTTGAATATAATGCGGTCTTTTATCTCATCCCCAACATCAACACTCAACTTTACATTTTGCTCCAATGGCGCCAAAAGAGGCTTACACATTGTCATACCATACTTGAATAGCATATCCAAGCCATACTGTCTTTGGAACAGCCATATACCATCATCACATCTAGTCACCTCAATACTAAGAAAGTACCTCAACTCACCTAAATCCTTCATCTCAAACTTCTTCTTTAAAGAGTCCTTAACTTTAGCAATCCCACTATCAATGTCACCTCTAATAATCAAGTCATCCACATAGATGACTATGATGACCAAACCTGCATCTCCCTTTCTCACATAAAGTGAGCGATTAGCGTCAAAAATATAAAATAGAGTGTTGACAATATACTCTCCAGTCTTATTAGACCATGCTCTAAGTGCTTACTTTAGCCCATAGAGTGCATTCTTTAACCTGCACGCGTATGGGGGATGCTTTAAATCCTCATAATTTGTTGGCTACTACATATACACATTTTCTTACTATTCACTATGCAAGAAGACATTATTTACATCTATTTTCTACAAACTCCAACATCTGGTTCTTGCTAAAGCAATTGCACATCTAACAATTGCCATCCTAGCACCTGGACTGAATGTCTCTTCATAATCTATGTCATATGTTTGAGCATAGCCTTTTGTAACCAACTTAGCCTTATACCTTCTAATAGAACCATTTGCACTATGCTTAATTTTGTAGATCCACTTACAGAACCAACAGCTTTCTTGCCCTTAGGGAATGCTACTAGATCCCAATTCTTATGGTCTTCCTAATGCAACCATCTCTTCATCCATAGTTGTATTCCAATGAGCATGACCAATAGTATCCTCAAAGTAAGTGGGCACAACATTCTCAACTGCCTTTACCATATAAGCATAATGGTGTGCTGCATAACCTTCAAAACCAAATTCTTTAATAGGGTATCTGATCCTATTAGACCTATGTACCACTAGATTACTTAGTGGAGCCTTTACATCACCATGCGCTCTCTGTACACCTTGTGTCCTGACTGAAGAAATACCAATCATATCATCTAGATTCTCTAAACCACTAGAATCTCCATCAAACCCTAAATAACTAGTAGATATATCATTACCATCTGATACTTTTTTCTTCTCTTTATCTTTACCTGCAATACTAGTAGATACACTTGAAGATGTGGGACTGCTCCTTAGTCTCCTAGACCAAGGAGTAACTCTAGATGTAGTACCAAATGATGCTTTTGATCCATTAAGACTCTACAGTTCTTGCTTTTCTTTTTGCACATAACGATTATGATTAAGGTCATCATTTGATGTATCACTATTAGATGCATACCAATTGCTCATCTCATAAAAAATAACATCCATGCTTACTTTGAAGTCACCTATGATAATATTATAAGAACAATACCATTTCCACTCTAAAGAGTATCCAATAAAAATACATTTTTAGCCTTTGGATCAGATGAGCTTCTTTTGTAGCTCATCTGACACATAAACATATGTAATACAACCAAATACTTTCAAGTGTGACACATCGGGCTTCATGTCTGTAAAGCATTCTTTGAGGGTTATTCCATGAGCTGCAGTTGTGGGAGTTCTGTTCATAACATAGACAATAGTATGAATAGCTTTAGACAAAAAATATTTTGATATATATACTTTTTAGTCATCAATCCTCATGCAACTTTTGCAATATGCCAAATTTTTCTTTCTATAATCCCATTTTGCTATGGGGTATACATATAAGTAAACTGCCTCTTTATCCCATGAGACCTTAAGAAGTCACTAAACTCATTAGAGAGATACTCTCCCCCTCCATTTGATCTCAAGCACTCAACTTTCAAATATATTTTTGACCTCAAGCACTTAACTTTCAAGCATATTTTTGTTTCAACAATATGCTTGAAAGTTTTGAAGTGCTCAAATACATCACTTTTTTCTTTCATTAACAATATTTTTCTCGAAAAATCATCAATAAACGTAATAAAATATTTGTTTCCACCAAGAGATATATTTTTTGTAGGCTCCCAAACGTATGTATACATAATATCAAGTATATTTCTGCTCACATCTCTTTCATGCGAAAAAGGTTGTCTTCTCTATTTATCAAACTGACATGCTTCACATACTTTACGAAATTCTACAACTCTAAAAGCAAAAAACCTTGTAACCAACCCTTTGGACTGCATTATTTTCAACCTTGTACATTTGCATGTCCAATACATTTATGTCATATTTCAATGTTTGTAACCACCCATTTTCCTTTAGCATACATAGTAACACTCATAACAAGAATTTCAACATCTAAAGTGAACATGTGACCAACTCTAGTTCCTTTTACGAGCAACTTACACTTATCATTAAAATCTTCCACAAAGAAACCTTTTGCATTAAATCAAATCTGCAACCCTTACTCTACCTTGAATTCTTTGTGATTGGATGACACATGTAATACCTTTGACAGATTCTTTGTCTGACTATCATGCAATGATAAGAGAATCTTTTCAATGTGTAAAATTGAGTAACATGAATCATCACTTGTTTGCACATAACCTAGATTTTATAAATATTACATCTCTCCAAACCATTCAATGTGACTAATCATATGATTAGATGCACCCGAATCAACATACTATACATCCTCATGTATCCTCTTTCTTGTAACAACATTCATCATATGTTGCATAACAAGCAAGCACCCATTTTTATCTTCATTCTATCATGAAGACGATGCATAATTTTCTTGCCACAATATACCACTATGGATATCATCCTTCTTAGCAGAATATAACTTTTTTACCAAAATAATGATGAATAATCTCATAATTGCTAGAACCTCTGTTCTACCATCCACCTCTTTCTCTAGAGTTTCCCCAGCCTCTAAAGTTTTTCACAGCCTCCTAAAACCTACATTTCATTGAACTATTGATTCAACCTATTTAGATGGTTATCACCAGCACCTCCCATATTACGACCTTTTGAAGAGGATCTGGCACATCCTCTTCTTGAACTTGAGTAAAATGCTTGGACATGTTCACCACTTCTTTCATATGATTCACCTGACATGTTAATATCTTTAGTGATCATGAGTGGGACCAACTCATCAACAATTGAAAACGAATCTATACATACACAAAAAGTGGCAAACGATTTCTATGCCTTCTCATTATTAAGGCCACCTTAGGTAGATGACATCAAATCATCATCATCAAGCATTGCATCAATACTTGTTGAGACATTCACAATGCTTCTCACATTCAAAACATATTCATCTACAGACATCTTTTCTTTCTTCAATATATTCAACTCTTCCTTTAATTGAATCTTTCGTGCCTTTGTGTTTATTGAAAATATATTCTCAAATATTGTCCAAGGTACATGTGAAGTTTTTTAAATTTTTGATATGCCCCAACATAGTATTATCAATTATTGTAGATAGCCAATACGTCATTTTTTATCCTTTGCATTTCATTCTTTCCATGCCTTTAATTCATCTGCAGTTGCAAGGTTACTTAACTATGGTTCATTTTCTTCACATGAAACAAACTCGAAGAGGCCTTACTAACAAACAACTGAAACAAACCTATTAGCAAATAAAACTTGTATTTTCTTACTGACAAATACCTTAGAACTTACAGATTTGAAATTTATAACATGTGCACTAACTTTCAGTAAACACAACTGAAATCGTAGTATACCTTGAAACTAATATCCACAACCTTGTGAGTCTAAAACGAAGCCCATAACAACCTTAGGTGGCTAAGAAAGCAATGGATAGCCCTAAAGGGCTAATCTACAAAATATGTAGTGTTTTACTTGTACACCAAATCTAACAACAATATGAGATTTTCGCTTTGTCTTGCTTTCGATATCTTCATAGACACTATCAACAAGGAGAAAGAGTGAAAGAAGAAGAGAGCTTCTTACTTGCTTGAATACTTGCTTCTTCTCCTTCACTTCAGCCTTCAAAACTAGACTCTCTCAATGGCACATATTTGATATCATATTACGAATCATGTGGTGGGGAGACTTGCTTGAGTTGTTGCACTAAGCACACACCATATAGACAAGATGAAGCTTACTCAAGAATACAAGAAGAGAGATGGAGGCCAAAAAGTTTTCTTACTGTTTTCTTCTTCATCTTTCATACACAATACAATGTATACAAAGTATAAATAAGATACAACATAAAGAAAATTGACCTACTAAGTCAAAATAGTGCATAATTGACTATACTAATCAGCTGGTGCTATAACTATGCCAACTGTAGGTAGGTGCAACAAATTAAATATAATAAGTGATACGTCAATGGCCATGTGAGGATTATAATATCCATCGATGTGCTAAGTATAAACATTCTAACCCATCTAACCAAGTATTCCATCATCAATGTCCACACGTGTTGAGCTTGCCATCTTAATAACACTCTTCTTCAGTTTACAAAAGAGAGCTTCAACAACTTCCATGACAATCACACCTTCCATTTGAGGTATAGGTATGCAACAGCTCCCAACCTTCTCAAGCTTCTTCCCTAGCTTCAAGAGGTTAGTTTGTTGACCATTGTCAAGTCACCTTTGGGATTAGTCACAACAAGAGAAGACCTAGGAGCAACCCTTATATTTTTTTATGCATTTTTAGGAGATTGTCGTGCTGCTCGTGCATCCCACAATTGCTCTAGTCTTCATCTCCAATGCTTTACCCAGTCGTTGGGGGTTCTTTCAAGTATATTGGACTTGGTCCCAATAATTATTTAGGAAGAGAATGATTAGCCATTGATTGACAGTTATGGACAAAGCTACTGTTCATAGTTTGGGACATGAAACTTTTAAATGTTTATGCTTCTTTGATGCTTATGCACTAAAGATTCAATGTTGGAATGATGTATTAATGCTGAGAACGCCATTTTAATTTGTTAGAGCTCATATACCTTCACCATTTGAGGGTTTATTGATGTGCTACCATGTGGATAAAAAACATACAACTTGAATGATTGTGTATTTGATATCTACATGTTGCCTAAGGACACTATATAGACATATGGATGCTTACCACTGATGTACATGCACAGTTATGCTCTTGTTGAGCTTTAAGCTTTGGTTTTTTTAGCTCACTTACATACCTACTTATAGCAACTACTTGGTCCATTTGTTTCTTAATTATGAACTTAAATACCTGTTATATGTATATGCTCCCAAATGTATACTTGATGTACTTGGGCTTCCCTAATGCTATGAGCTTTATGTAGTGAACTTACTTTACTCCTTTAGACATTCTAGATTTGCTTCAACAAGAGTACTCTTGCATTTCCTTGCAAATCTTGATCCATTAGAAATAGTTGGAATCTCTTATTTATGTAAATACTCGGTTGGTTTATGCATGCACTATCTCTGTAGCTCTTGCCTAGTGTAGGTTGATCTACTTTTGTTTTGGATACGTGGTACTTATTCTTGTCAAGAGGTTATTAGTGATGCATATATGCCTATTAAGCACTTTGGTATGCATGTGTGTGCCTGACACCTTGGATGTTTACAATATTTGGTACTTGGTGGTTTATGCTATTTCTTTGTACTGCTAATTGCATTGCATATCTAGGTTGCTACCTAAATTTCCCTAGTAGTGAAAACTTGTTTCTTTGGTCTTTTGCCTATAATTCCATACTCTTGTACTACAGTCTTATGGACTCAATACTAAAACTTGGTTTTGAGTCATTTTGTTGAGCAGAAACATGATTTAAGCACTTTAGTGCATTTATTTTCTAGATAGTCATATATTGTATTGCATCCCGCCTCTTGCATTCAATTTTGGGCTAGTTTTAGGGCTAATTTACTTTTATTACAATGGATGTTCTCTCTTTGCTTTGGATTCATAATGGCAAGCGCTTCTAGTATCTCTGGGTATAGTGTCATCTTTAACATTAATAAGCTAAATGGCAATAACTTCAATTATTTGAAGACCCAAATATCGCAATTGGTACAAAAGAAGCAAATTTAAACCATTAAAATGCAAAGACATAAATCCCTAAGATATCGATGTTGATATTGGGATGATATTGATGTGTTATGCAAGTCCACTATCATTTTGTTTTTGTCTAAGGAAGTATACTCCAATATTATTGGGACTAATGGTGGTGCATGGTAGTTATGGGAGAAATTTTGTGATCTTTATGATAAGCAAAGCCCTAGTTCACAATTGTACTAGCTTAAGAAACTTGTGGACATTTGTATGAAGGAAGGCATGCCTATGTCTACTCATTTAAATTAGTTTCATTCTACTTACAATCAACTTACTTCACAAGGGATTACATTTGAGGAGAATGTCAGGGCTATGTTCTTGCTTATCGCTCTCCTTGAGTCATGGGATACTTTTCGCACTACCATTAGTACTAATGCTCCCACATATGGTTTTATACTCAAAGATATAGAGGAAAAAGTGTAAGATAATGCTAAGACATTGGATAATCGTACCATCACAAAGTCTACTATCAAGATTGAGGAGATAAATGCATTGTAGTATAATTCTAATGAGTACATTTTGGTCGCTTCATATGATGTCCTCCTTCTCTTAGTGTTGGTTGATTGATTCAAGGGTTTCTTTTCATGTGACCCCACATTGTGCTTGGTGGTTCTATACCTATCATCCTATGACATGTTTTGAGGGACTGGGAGATGATCATATTTGCAATATTGTTGGCATCGGTGATGTTCACCCACCTTATACTGGTGACCTCGTCTGTAGCAATGAACGTAAGGAAGAAATGATTCATACTCCATATGTCGACCATTGTGATAAGGTACTTCAAGTTATGCTGAATGGGGATCCCAGTATTGAAGTGGGAACACTGTAGTGGAGGATGTGCTTGACGATCTCGTCACTGGAATTGTTCTTGTTTGCATTCCTGTAGTTGTCGATGTCCCTTTGTAGGCAAGTTGTGCTTGTGCTATTCATGATCAAGACATCATGTTTTAGCTGGTACAAAATCAAGATGTAAGGCTTATCTAAGATGTACGTAGAGAACAGGGTTGATGCTCGTATCTTGATATATTCACTAAGATAAATGTTGCTATCGTAGGCACCATGGCCAAGAGAGAATAGGAATGAAAACATTGCATTTTCCAAGGTGATATCTAGCCAGGGCAAGCTTCTTGCAGGCAAGCCATCCATCTTAAATGTTGTTGTTCTTTCTACGAGACCGTTATTATTCCGTAATATGATGCATGTGAACTCATGTTGATTGGCTCTTTGGAATGCTTATCATCGGCTTGGCTCGACTATATTATCGAGCAAACTATAACCTCTTTCATTCTCATGTTCTCCTTGGAGCATTGGGTTAAATGGAGAGCTTTCATGATGGAGCTCTAGAATCCTTTTGATGGATTGCTTAACTAAAGATGCAAAGCCCTATCCTTGGATGTGGATGTTCTGCTGCTATAGCCATGTACTTCTAGATTAGTGGATTATATAACATACTGAAAGTAAACACATCCACGATATCAAATATAGTCAAGTCAATTCTAGTAGATGGCTATGAAAGCAATGCATCATTCCCAGAGACTAGAGGGTTGTCAAGAATTGATCCTCAACGGGTCCAAGGTTCCGTTCACAATCCCTATTTTTATTTTAGAGACTAAGACAGATGTATCAATGATGCTCAAGAGTTGAAGATGTAATGACTTTGCATTGAGAATTTGTTTTGTGTATTACGGTAACACTGAGACCACATAGTTGTTTTTGTCTTTGTTTCCAAGACATGGTTGGCATTTCGTTATCATGATGTTGACTCTGTGTTGTTGGCAT